>NC_138775.1:155287932-155587932 GCF_965119305.1 Pelophylax lessonae
CAATCTGCATGGCTTGCTTTTCCAAGCATTGGCTAGTTTAGTGAGCCTGGACTAATAACAGTCACTGTAATGCTACCCATACTGCTGTCCTTTTAACATGGTGACAAAAGTTGATACCTATGCTACATGTGTGTAAAGTTACTTGCACCCTGCTAAATGGACAGCAATAAGGTTGTAAATACAGTGACTGCCTGTCCCCCCTGATGGCGGCCCTGGGTGTGTCATGAAAGGCCAATTGAGAAAATGGCTATATCATGTAGAGGAAATCACCAGTGTGGGGCAACCTATGTCATGGAGGTAGATTTGGACATCGATGTATATGTATCACCAGAAATGGAATTCTTTGTTCTACAATATCTCAAAGACGACCTAGCATGTTATTTGAAGACTGTACTATTTTGGACATACTTGGACTCAAACATACACTGCTCTTTCCACAGCTCCTCCTCCTCTGGGGGTATGATAAAGTTTATACGCATCTTCACCAAAAGCACAAGATGATGTGTCGTCTCCGGATGAGGCTGCAGCGGAGATTTCAGTTTCTGCCTGAGATAGTGGATCTGCAGCGGGCCTGGAGTGATGCCAAAAGGCGCTCACCCAGGCTCCTGCTAAAGGCTGTGGAGCAAATCTCCGGTAAGTAAAAATATACATTACATGTGACCAGATAGGTTACAATTTTTTGGGTAGGTGGACATGTGTTTAGCTATGCAACAACACTAATACCAACACCCCCCCCCCCCCTCCCTCTCGCTCCTACCTTTCCTACCTCCATCAAGTGTCTCTTCACAACCTTTAATACTACTATGTACATTCGTATTTTTTATGTTTTTTTTTTTCTTCTGCTTCTAGCCAAAGCGGACGGACGGCACCCTCTTGTGCTTTTGGTGAAGAAGGGGAGGAGGAGGACGGCCACACTCCAATATGCAGTCAGAGGCAGCGAGCCATTTGAGCAGCTGAAAATTGTGGATCGTAAGTAGAAAATAAAAATGTTAGAAATTTCTAATCTCTAATCACATTTTACAGAGCCCCCTTTACATCGGAGTCTCCAGACTTACTACACTGTAAGAGGGAAGTGTGAAGACTCTGATATAAGGAGAGTTTGGGAACCATTATTTGAGGGGGGAAGCTGGGGACTCTGGTGTAAAAGGGAACTCTGTGTTCCCCAAAGCTCCCCCATACATCTGAGCTTACAGAGACCCTCTTACACTTCCCTTCCTCAGTCCACCACAGTCAAGGGCACAACAAGTCCCACTGCAGAAGGCTACCTGCTTGGACTTGTAATCCTCTCTGTAGGGGAATGAGGAAATACTGCCTGCTATGCTAAGACTTGTAGTGCCCTCTGTTAGGGACTAAGGATTCCTCAGTCCTCAACATTCTAGGGCACTATAAGTCTCAGCATAGTGGGCTGTCATACCTCAGTCCCTCACAGCTCGGGTCAAAAACAACACAGTTAAACATCTAAAGGACAACTCCAAACAAAACTACCAATAATGGACAGAGTCCATATGCTCTATAATGTCAAAGACCCGCTACCACTCACCTTCCACCTCTGGTGCTGTCATTGTGTAGGGCAAAGGGCTCCATCTACACCATGTTTGGCTTTCATGTCAGATAGGCAGGACTTGCTCAGCTCCACTCTCTTCCTTGGCAATTGACTCTGGCGTCATTGTGGATCTTTCCTCCTCTAGAAAACCCCCAGGGGCCCTCTCCTTGTCCCCCAGCCACCCAGGGCCTTCTTCTCCTCCTCCTCCACCAACCATTTTCAGACTCTTCCAACTTCCCTGGGGCTACTCAACCACTTTGCATAGTGGACACAACAAATCTATGACCAGCCTGCAAAATATCAAGTCTGGGCCTGGTTACCTGTATGTTCCGGGTCCAGGGCGGAGCTCTCCTCCCAGAGCAACAACTGATGATAGCAGAGTGAGTTGACCGGCCAGTCACTTCCTACTGGTGCAGGTACACACCTACCGATTCCTCCACATCTTAGGATAACATGATCAGACGGCCAATCCCCAGGCAGAGAAGGAGGAGTAAGTGTCAGCGGACAACAGACACCTGGCAGACGCAGTGAAGGGACTGCAGCACACTGCTGCAACTTTTTGATCCGAGGATTGAAAGCAATCTTTTACTTGGGAGATTTCCCTGACTGCGCCCTTCGAAATGTTGGTGCTCCGCCACTGGCCGCAAGGCCCCTGTAGGTGCGAGGCCTTAGGCGCCCGCTTAATTTGCATGGTGCCCTCCTGTTTTAAAACATGGTCAATGCATCTCATTGGTGTAAGTGCACTTCTATGTTCTGAATTGTAGGGGCATTGAGTATGGTGCTAGCATGATGAGAGGTTACTGCCTATTTGTGTCCATAAATAATATATAATGTTTTTCTTTTATTTTAGAAACCAGTGATCAGGATGTTGCGGCTCAGCCTTCTCAGGCCCCCTGTAAGTAATGTGGATGTGCTGGTGTGTTGTGTATTAGGTCGAACTTGGAGGAATGATTGTTTGTTTTGTTTTCTTTTGTGGTTGATGTAACTTCAGCAAGAGAGGAGCCTCAGGCAGGGCCGAGTCGCCTGGATCCGGGCCAGGAACAAACTGTTGGCCAAGAAGAGGCCAATTGGTCCGACTCGGATGAGGACCTGGGCTCTCCTCAAAGGGGAAGTAAGTATTCTACATGTGTTTGTGTGTTCAATGTGTCCTGGTAAATATAAGGGCTGTAATATATATATTTTGACATTGGGGTTTTGTAGCAGCTGACATTGAGGATGTTTGTTGTGGAGGACTGGGGAAGAGGGGCCACTGCTTACCCAGTCCACTGTAACTACTACCTTCAATGTTTCCAGACTACTTTCTGTGTGCCTTTATCAAATAGCTTTTGTTCAAGGATTGTATTTGTGTCTTTGTGTTTCTAGGAGATACAACGCCATCCCCCCATGAAGGGACACCATCCCCCCATGTAGGGTCTCCCCCATCCTCCCCCACTCCAGGCTCCCCTGAACTAGTCTGTAAGTACCTAAAATTAGATTCTCACATGAATTGTGTGTGCTAGGATGATGTGTATCTAGGATAATCTAAGTTGGAGTCAAAGCAAGTGTAGTTTTGCTATATGTGACAGGAAGGTTGGTCATGAAACACTCTTGCTTAACCTTCATGTTTGAAAGGTGGTTTTGGGGAGCTTTACAGGACATGTTATCTTTTGTAAGTTATCTCAAGCCACCCTATTCTAAATTGGTGTTAGTTTCTCTACATTGGAAATGGTGTGCTTTGTACTTGTAAATTTTTAGGGGACATTGTAATTTAATCATGTCCTGATTTAGTCAACACTGAAAATGTGTGTTTGTCAATCTTTCATAAATACTCTTCCTCGGTAATGTACCACATTCCAGTTCACAATTTGTGTTCTTTTTGTGCAGTTTCTCCAGAGCCAGCCACGCCATCCACTTCAGGGGCCCCAAAAAAACCTGATGATGGTAAGTTGTGTGCTTTTCCAGTAATGTGTCTACTTAGTAAGTGGAGAAATGCTAACTGTGTATGTCCCCGCTCAGGCTTCAAGTTGTTCTAAAGGCAGCGGGTTCTTTATGTGAATGCATTCTATGCATTAGTATTCCAAGTGATAGGTGTGCATATTCCCCCTAAGACTTACTGGGACCATTTTTTACGGTCCAAATTTTTGCACTAATACTTGTCTGGAACAGACTCCCCCTCCTCCTTAACTGAGGTGACAGCATGCCAATATTGCCTCCTGATGCTGTCACTCCTAATCATTGAGACCATTGGAAGGGAGGGGGGCAAGGCTGGCTCACAGCCTAGTGCCTGAACAGGCACAGGGTGCTTGGCTTCATCTCATGTGCCTCCATAGCAAGCTGCCTGCTGTGGGGTCAAACAACAGGAGGGAGGTGCCTAGAGGTGTGTACAGGGGCCATGTAAAAAGGAGGATTGTTATTTCTCTTGTCCCCAAAAACCTAGAGAGTGTAAGTCTAACCTGATTAGTTTTCCGCAGCCCTCCCAAAATGATATGTTTCCAACACTTAGAACAGGCAGGGCTGAGGCACCAAAAACATCAGAAAAACACAATCAGCACAAAAGCAGGGAGTACGTATCCTTAACGCTACAAGCTTCACCCAGAAGAATGACGCTTGCACTGTACAAATCTGCATCACCACCATATCAATGTCTAAATAAAACTTTCAGGGAAATGTGGAGGGGTAATGAGTGGGTGTTAGAGCGTTTTCATGACTGCGTAACCTACAGTTAGCGTGAGTCCATTTGTTGATAAACTTTTTCTTCTCTCTTAACACAGCTGGGATGGCGGAAAGGAGATCAGGGGAGCAGACACATCTGCTCCGTCCAGAACTGGCCCTCAAAATTCCTAAGGGTGAGTCTCTACTATGTGTCAGGTTCAATCTATAGACAGTAAGAGGGAGAGAGAACGCTCCACAGATTCCAATGGTGATAGAGATAAATGTGTGCACATGTATCGTGTTGACCAATTGAACCCAAAACACCTTACATTCTTCAAAATGATTGCTTGTGTTTACATGCAGAAAAGCATTTTACTTAGCTTTGGTGGAACTGCTACTAACATTCCAAGCCATCTTATGTAACCTTTTGAACAATTTGCTGTGAAAGTTTGAGTTTAAGGTTTACAACAGCAATTTAGCATATTTGCTTCAGAGTGTTGATAAAAGCCAACCAATAGACTCCTAAGCATATTTGTTGAGGCACATTAATTACAATCCTTGTTTGGATCATTTTGCCTAAAACTAATTGTCATGTTTTTTTCTACCCAGGGCACACCCACCTCACCTACGAGGTCCTCCTGGATTATATGAGGTGGTGCGGAGACCGAATTCTATATTTGGAACACCTTTGTGGCGTGGATCCAGACCCTAAGGAGCCATTCGTTAGGAATGTCACACCTTTAAAAAGATCCTAGTATTTTTTTTTTGTGGTTTGTTTACTTATGTTGCACGTTGAAACACAAAGAAATGTCACATTTGTAATTGTTGCCCATTATAAACAAAAATCTAACAAAAAAATCAAAAACAGTTTAAAAAAAAACCCTTTTTTTGGGACCCAAAAAAAAAAAAAAAAAAAAAGCCTTGTTTTTGGCAACCAAAAAAAATATAAAAATTTATAAAAAACCCTTTTTTTGGGGACCCAAAAAAAACAAAAAACAAAAAAAGCCTTGTTTTTGGCAACCAAAAAAAATATAAAAATTTATAAAAAACCCTTTTTTTGGGGACCCAAATAAAAAAAAAAAAAAAAAAAGCCTTGTTTTTGGCAACCAAAAAAAATATAAAAATTTATAAAAAACCCTTTTTTTGGGAACCAAAAAAACCAAAAAAAAAAAAAAAAAGCCTTGTTTTTGGCAACCAAAAAAAAAATGTTTACAAAAAAGCCTTGTTGTTTTTATGGCAACGGACAAAACCAAAAATGTTTACAAAAAAGCCTTGTTGTTTTTGGTAACAAACTAAACCAAAAATGTTTACAAAAAAGCCTTGTTGTTTTTATGGCAACGGACAAAACCACAAATGTTTACAAATAAGCCTTGTTGTTTTTATGGCAACGGACAAAACCAAAAATGTTTACAAAAAAGCCTTGTTGTTTTTATGGCAACGGACAAAACCAAAAATGTTTACAAAAAAGCCTTGTTGTTTTTGGTAACAAACTAAACCAAAAATGTTTACAAAAAAGCCTTGTTGTTTTTATGGCAACGGACAAAACCACAAATGTTTACAAAAAAGCCTTGTTGTTTTTATGGCAACGGACAAAACCACAAATGTTTACAAAAAAGCCTTGTTGTTTTTATGGCAACGGACAAAACCAAAAATGTTTACAAAAAAGCCTTGTTGTTTTTATGGCAACGGACAAAACCACAAATGTTTACAAATAAGCCTTGTTGTTTTTATGGCAACGGACAAAACCAAAAATGTTTACAAAAAAGCCTTGTTGTTTTTATGGCAACGGACAAAACCAAAAATGTTTACAAAAAAGCCTTGTTGTTTTTATGGCAACGGACAAAACCACAAATGTTTACAAATAAGCCTTGTTGTTTTTATGGCAACGGACAAAACCAAAAATGTTTACAAAAAAGCCTTGTTGTTTTTATGGCAACGGACAAAACCACAAATGTTTACAAATAAGCCTTGTTGTTTTTATGGCAACGGACAAAACCAAAAATGTTTACAAAAAAGCCTTGTTGTTTTTATGGCAACGGACAAAACCAAAAATGTTTACAAAAAAGCCTTGTTGTTTTTGGTAACAAACTAAACCAAAAATGTTTACAAAAAAGCCTTGTTGTTTTTATGGCAACGGACAAAACCACAAATGTTTACAAAAAAGCCTTGTTGTTTTTATGGCAACGGACAAAACCAAAAATGTTTACAAAAAAGCCTTGTTGTTTTTGGTAACAAACTAAACCAAAAATGTTTACAAAAAAGCCTTGTTGTTTTTATGGCAACGGACAAAACCACAAATGTTTACAAAAAAGCCTTGTTGTTTTTATGGCAACGGACAAAACCAAAAATGTTTACAAAAAAGCCTTGTTGTTTTTATGGCAACCGACAAAACCACAAATGTTTACAAATAAGCCTTGTTGTTTTTATGGCAACGGACAAAACCAAAAATGTTTACAAAAAAGCCTTGTTGTTTTTATGGCAACGGACAAAACCAAAAATGTTTACAAAAATGAATTGTTTTTGTGAAAACCTTCCAAAAAATGATGTCAAAACATAAAAAATGTTTAAAATGTTTATCTAAATTAAATTTAAGTATGTTGCTCTTTGCAACACAAATGTTACATTGGCAATTTAGTTCATTCTATTATATATTGTAATATATTTTTTGTACGCTACAGTTGGTAGACACCCACATGTGTTATTAAAACATTTATTTTATTACCCAAGTTTTCTTTTTGGTGTACACATCGAATGTCTTTTGTGTTGTATTTGTTTACTTGAGTGGTGTGGTCTGTAATTGTTAGTATGTTGGCTTTGGTTTATGTTAGCCTTGAGACTTGTTTTGAAGCTACATTTGAAGGGAGACCTTTTCTTGGGTCGTTATGTGAACATTGAGTTATCTAAATTTACATGAAATCATATGTTTGGAGATCGAGAAGCACGTGTGTATAAATGCCTACATTAACCAGGGCCATTACTTGGCCACCAACACTCCTAAAAAACCAAAGAGCAAACACAAACTAATCATTTTGCATAAAATTTTATTTCATCCCCAAAAAAAGCACTATAAGAAATCATATTGTGCCACCCTCAAATTTAAAAAAAAAATGGCCCCACAAATTGGCCAATGTAACAATCATTAACAAAACCAAAAAAAAAAAAAAAAAAGAAATTAAGTTGGTGGTGGTGGTGGTGACTGAAGCAGTGTGGTGAGCAATGGAAAGGTTCCTGCCATCAAATGGTGGGCCAATAGTCCCATCTGCTCTGGGGTTAGCCTTAGAGTTCTGGTAAAGTGGCCCATTAGAATCAGATCTTGTGTCTGAGGCTGCTGCTGATGCAGGGTGTTGAACCCTGGAAATGTCCCAGACTGAAGATCTTGTGCCAATAGTCCCATCTGCTCTGTGCTCAGCCTAAGAATTTGGGTAACGTGTGCCATTACCATGAGATGGGATCGTTGCTGCTCCAAGGCTATTTGATGCTGCTGGTGGTGCAAGGGTTGTGAAGATGTGTGGGGAGTGGTGGTTGATTGGTTGTTGTGGTCCACGGTGCGGGGGCAAACGACATGTCGCATTGGTGACAAAAAAGAAGAACGGCCTGGGGAGGAG
Organism: Pelophylax lessonae; assembly: GCF_965119305.1. Taxonomy (NCBI): domain Eukaryota; kingdom Metazoa; phylum Chordata; class Amphibia; order Anura; family Ranidae; genus Pelophylax; species Pelophylax lessonae. Next base: position 155,295,712 of record NC_138775.1, read on the forward strand.
TGAAGTGATAAAGGTGTGGAGGGAATGTAGTCAGGTGGAAGGGGTACTGTGGAACCAGTGCGCATTGAGGTTGTGCAGGAGGATTGCTCATTGAGGGGTGTGGGAGTCCGAACGGAGTGTGAAGTGCTAGGAGTGGCTACAGGAGGAATTGTCCCATCCCCAGCTGCCTGACAAGTGGCCAACACTGGCATTACCCTCCCACTACCACAACCTGCAGTGGCAGGTGAGTGAGATGTTTGGGAGGGCTCTGCCAATGGGGCATCTTCAGATCCAAACAGGCATTGGCGTGTGGCCAGCACCTGAGTGTCAACACTTTGCCGATCCCGTTGATGCTGGTCTGCTAAACTTACCAAGCTGTTACGCATATCCTGTTGAACCTGTAACATATCCTGGTGAACCTGTACCATTGTTGCTACAGATTCCTGTATGAGCCCGAGCAGACGTACTGCCTCAGTAGATTGCTGAGTACGCCTCCTTAACTCATTTTGGACCTGATACTCATCAAGCAGCCTCTCGGCTACATCCAGCATAGATGGACGAAGTTGGGTAGGTGACAATCCCTCTGCATCTAAGACTACCTGAAAGCAGAAGAAATAGACCAAATCATTATCAAACATCATGACTAAATATTTCAGATTAGTTTGACAACTTAACACCCCAAGCAGAACGTTGAAAAGTTTGATGTGCTTCTAATGAGTACTTGTTCATTGTAAGATTATCCAAGCTAGCAACACTTCTGATAATGGGTACATATTATATTGGTAGGACTAATATGACAAAGGCAAAAAAGATTCAACATGAAGGTGTTCCCAATTAACCCTGGTGTGGTAGGTTGTTTATGCTTTTGGTAAATCTGTTACTACACCAATGACTTTATACATCTACGTATGTTGTCTAAAATCTTGCCATCAATCGGCTAGAGGACAACCCAACCAAACGATACCCATGAATTTGGACCTGGAAAATCAAAGACGGGCCGGACTTTAAAGATCCTGGATGTTTTTGGAACATTAGTGGCACACCAAATTATAACATAATTCCCTGATGTTCAAGATAGAACTCTTGTTGTGCTGGTGCATCGTCAGAATGTCATAGCACTAATTTAACACACACAATGTAAGCCACATCTAGTCCAAAATCAATGCTACCATTGAAATGTTACATGTGCACCTTGTTCCCTTATATCACATACCACAGCACTGGATGCAGAATCGTCGCCAGCTCCTGATCCAACTCCAGCTGCAACGTCAAGAGGGGCCTGATGTTCTTTTAAAAAAAAAAAAAAAAAACATGTTTAGTACATAACCTTAGTCAGTAATGATTATGGCCAGATTGCCCTCCTAGCTTCATGAATGAAGCATTGAGGCCAAACATTCAAAAGTGCTTTCCTGGGCTCATAGGACACTTGCTAAACCCTCCCAAAGGTTAAGAAGGCTTGGTCTGCCTACTAATGACGGCACCCATTAATGCTGTCAACTGTGTTTTGCAGGGTAAACATCTAAAAGGCAACACTCTTTCCTAAGAAAAAACATGTGTGTTAATGGGGTTAATAAGATTCAAAAAAACATTATTTGACTAGACATACCAACACCTTCCTCCAGGCCTAGCTGCACTGGGTGTGTTCCCTGCTGCGGATCTTCTGTAAAGGACATAGCAATATGAGCTATCTTGGCCAAAAAAAAACATCTACATTGTTTGGCACAGTATGATATTGGACCTACCAGGAGGAGGGTCAGCACTGATGTCAACACCTGTGAGTCCGTCTGGTTCGCCAAGCTGCATGGGCTGTGGAGGGGCTGAGATCCGTGCTACAGATGAACAAATTGCAGGTTGGGGAAAACAAAAAAAGGACAATTGGAAGGGCAAGTATCACATTCTCTTAATGTCACACATAGGATAGTAGTTAATCTTTTCCAAACAACTCACACAATTGACATCCAAGATAATATCCTACCTCGGTGCAAAGCATCCGAATCTAAGTCCTCTCTGGGAAAGATGGTATCGGGTCCTATGATGTTCAAGAAAGGTAATTGATAATCCCAGAGAGAACTTCGTGCACGTTCATCCAGCCGACCTTGACGGTCATAAAGACCCTCCGCAGCCCATGCAATTAGCTTCTTCCGAACGGACCCACAGATGTCGTTGACCTTCTTCCGCACACTGTCACGGTGGCGAGGTGCTTCACCCAGTGCATTTACAGCATCCCGGATTTCATCCCACAATCTGTTCTTCTCTGTTACTGAGTAAGACGCGGCCCTGGTCCCATGTATCGCCTGATATCTGGCCATATAGGCGTGGACCAGGGCACAGCACTGATTGTGGGTGAAACGGGGAAGCCGGGTTAATGTGGACAAGCTGACTCTGGTGGACGGACCCGCTCCAGGACTACTGTCAGAAGAGCCAGCTTGTCCACTTGGTGTGTTAACACCTCCCCCGGCTTCCTCCTCCGGGATGGGGATGGTGGACTCCCTCATGGATACAGCTGGAGCCTCCCTCACACCAGAGCCAGACGATCTGCCCACCCTGCCCCCCCTGGCCCCCCTGGCCCCCCTGGCCCCCCTGGCCCCCCTGGCCCTTCTCATCCTTCCAGTGGGTGGGGCCATGGGAGCACGAGGTGGGCAGAGAATCTGGCTGTCCAGCAGCAGCAAAGAGCCCCAAACTCCTAAATCTGAAATGACAAAAGAGAAAACAGAAAAAACAGGATTTGCAGATTGCTCTTCATATACAGTATAATTAGTGAACAGTTACAGAACACACTTACCTAATGGCACAAACAGACTTGGTCGTGGTGGTGGTGGTAGTAGTGGGCAAAGAGCAGAAGAGGCTGCAAAGAAAAGGAAAAAAAAAAACACATAAGAAAACTCATAGGGGTACAAATCACACGAGGCCCTCCAAACACTTACCTAATGGCACAAACACAGTGGTGGTGGTGGTGGTGGTGGTGGCAAAGAGCAGAAGAGGCTGCAAAGAAATGTAAAAAAAAAACACATAAGAAAACGCATAGGGGTACAAATCACACGAGGCCCTCCAAACACTTACCTAATGGCACAAACACAGTGGTGGTGGTGGTGGTGGTGGTGGCAAAGAGCAGAAGAGGCTGCAAAGAAATGTAAAAAAAAAACACATAAGAAAACGCATAGGGGTACAAATCACACGAGGCCCTCCAAACACTTACCTAATGGCACAAACACAGTGGTGGTGGTGGTGGTGGTGGTGGTGGTGGCAAAGAGCAGAAGAGGCTGCAAAGAAATGTACAAAAAATACACATAAGAAAACTCATAGGGGTACAAATCACACGAGGCCCTCCAAACACTTACCTAATGGCACAAACACAGTGGTGGTGGTGGTGGTGGTGGTGGTGTTAAAGAGCAGAAGAGGCTGCAAAGAAATGTAAAAAAAAAACACATAAGAAAACGCATAGGGGTACAAATCACACGAGGCCCTCCAAACACTTACCTAATGTCACAAACACAGTGGTGGTGGTGGTGGTGGTGGTGTAATCCTTTATAGGCAAAAGGAGGCTGCAAACATTAAACATACATGAGAAATCGCATGACCTACATACGTGCACATAATAAATTACAGTTATCAGGAAAGCAAAAATGGTGTCTTTGGAAGCTGGGAAGGTAAGGGGGCAGGTTTAGATGCCAAATCTAGACTGCACACCTTTAACAAACATGAGAAAACACATGTCCAAACCACATGCACATGGGGCCAACTGCCAATGATTAAAAGACACTTGAGGGGTTCCCAAGCTATTGTGGGTTGGAGGGGATTCACCATAGACAACTTAAGCACACCCAAGATAAGTACAAATTGTCTCCTTCCTTTTTTTTGGGAGAGAGAGATACAATTGTCTTACCTCCAGATAATGTAGGTTGTGGGTCACAGGGTCTTGCTAGCACATAAGAAACATCGATCTATAACATCCAGCAGCCATATTGGCCATGTGCTCCTTTTATAGCTGGCTCACAGGTGTGATAATTAGCGGCCGTTTCTATATATATCTGCGCATTCGCGAATTTGCGCGTTCAAAATGGAGGACGATATCCCAGACGCATTAGATGGTGCAATGCTGGCATTTATTGGTGCCTTGTTTGAGGAGGCCCTGGCACAGGAGGCAGCAGAAGGTGGGGAAGCTGCAGCAGCAGCAGCAGCAGCACCTTCAGCAGCAGCACCTCCAGTCCGTGTGCCCTTACCTCGCCAGCCACGCATTTTTGCTCCAAGGATCTATTTGGACAAGCTGCGGGATTCTGATGTCAGGAGGAAGTTCCGGCTCGAGCGAGGAACTATTCTACACCTCTACCAGCTCATAGCAGAGAAAATTGACCCGGACACACAGCGCGGCCATGCGGTGCCCGGCATGGCCAGATTGCTGGCCACTTTGTATATTTTAGGGCGTGGCAGCTTCCAAGCCACTTCGGGAAGTATCATGGGCATTAGCCAGCCCACAGTTTCAAGGGTGTTCATGTTGGTCATTAATGCCATAGTGGATATAGTGCCCAATTTTATCCACTGGCCACAGAATGAAAATGAGTGGAATGAAGTCAAGTTGGGTTTCTACCGGCGGGCACACATGCCGCAAATCCTAGGGGCAATCGATGGCACCCACATAGCCATTAGGCCCCCAAGGAGCCACGAAAGTGAATACCGGAACCGCAAGCAGTACCACTCTGTGAACGTCCAATTAGTGTGTGACGCCAAACAGCGCATCATGAGTGTCAACACTGGTCACCCAGGGTCGTGCCATGATTCCAGTATGTTAAGAACAAGTACTCTGTACGAGGTGTTTGAAAGTGGACAAATGCCCGAAGGGTGGCTTATTGGTAAAGTATTTTGTCTTAACAACATAAACTGTAAGATTACATAGACATAGGAATAAGCTACATCGGTGTACACCCTGATTTAAGCAAAGCCTACCTAAAATGGATGTGTTATTAGTTGTCAGGCTGTTCACACACAACCAGATCAGCAGCTTAGCAGCTCACAAAAGAAAGATTTGCAAAGTTGTCTTTGAGTCCAATGAAGGTGGTTAACCAATGTGTAAATGGTGTCCTCTAGCCACCCAAAGAAAACCTACAAATGATTCCAATGGTATTGCCATATCCCCAAAGTACTTTGCATAAGTGAGTCAATATTGGTTTCCTCACTCTAGTTGCAGATATATTCCAGAAGTAAGACCTAGGCTAATGTAATAGGAACAGAATAGGGGCCAAGTTGTAACTTGCAAGAGAAACCCACCACTTTGTGTGTCCTTTTTCCCATTTGTATTAGTGATTTAGGCAGTTAGACAGAGTTGAGATGTTTCATATGATTTTTTGCAAACAGACGAGCAGGTTGTTTAGTAAAATGCCTAATTGTCTCCCATTTTGAGGAGTCATCTAAAGTCACATGATATGAATAACTAATGTATATTTTTCTTATTTTTCAGGGGATGCTGGTTACCCGCAGCTGACGTGGCTGATGGCTCCAATCAGGTACCCCCAGGGCCCAGCAGAGAGGAATTACAACAGGGCCTTGCGGAGAAGCCGGAGTATCATTGAGTTGACCATAGGTCTTCTCAAGTCCCGGTTTCTCTGCTTGGCCCGGCCTGGGGGTGAACTCCTGTACTCTCCTACAAAGGCTTCCAAGATCATCCTGGCGTGCTGCGTGTTGCACAACATGTGCGTTGCCCGGGATGATTCTTGGGAGCTGACGGAGGAGAGGGAGCCAGAGGTCCGTCAGCCGGCGGCCCCCAGGCGGCGGAGCACCGCTGCCGGTATGGCCACCCGGAATACCCTGGTTGCTAGCCACTTTACATGTAAGTACTGTAACCGGTCAAGATAGGGCATGTGTATTAATTAGCTAGTTAGCAGAGGTGCCACTCACAGGGAGACAGAGGGTGATTATCATCTGCCAATGACACTTGCCATTGTAGATAAAGTGTAGTCAACATTGGTAAAATTGTGTTACTTGAGCAAAAACATGCACCTCTAACCATAAACATGTTGGTATTGTGAATAGTGTAAAGGGCTGAGAAGAGCTGGCAGGTGTTTATTTGTGTCTATGCCACCTGTGTAGTTATTGATAACATGAACGGCTGCTTGGTATCTTATGGTGTTGTAATTTTCCAGAACATCAACATCTTGGAATCATGGCACGTACCATGGGAAGCCTGTGGTGATGGGCTGTCTGGCGTCACAGGTGTGTATTCAAATGTTTACATTAATGATTTCTGGTTTGTGTAAGTTGGCATAAAATGTGTTATTTCACTCGTGATGTCGAAATTAAATGAAGTTCAGAATGAAGCAAACAGGCATTAAGATGTGATTTTCATAATGAAATGTCTTATCCTTTGTTTTATTTTTCCAGGAGTGGTACTGCTTGCGGGTGTAGGTGGTAGAAACCCACCTTGATGGACTCCACTCATTTTCTTTTGTGGTCAGTGGATATTTGGTAAGGCACATGGCCAATGACCAACATGAACACCCTGGAACTTCGAAAGTGGCTTGGAAGCTGCCCAGCAACCTTGCCATGCCTGTCCCCTATGAGCTGGTAGAGGTGCAGAATGGATTCTGAACTCTGCCGGAAGTTGTGGAAGACATCAGAATCCCGTAGCCATGGAGCAAAGATCGTGGTCTGGCGCTGTAAAGGCACACGGACTGGAGAGTGACAATATTCTTTTGCTGCATCCCTCCTTCTGCTGTCATTCTCAAATAAATAAATACATTAGAATTGAACATGTGTTTTTTTGTTTTGTGTGGGTGCCTACAGACAAAAGGGCCATCCACACTGTAAGATTTAGAGAAGACTTTATCCTTCCGATTGACATTTTCTATGTAGTGCAAGGGCCTGCCTGATTGCATCCAAATTGAAAGTGTTGAGGTTTGAGCTTCTATTATATGGTTTGGTTAAGTCTACAGGAAAAAGTCTAGACAAATTGTTAGTGTATGGCCCATTAAGCTGCCAAGGCCGGAGTTTTGCACTTTGCATGCTGCTTGTACTGGTGATGTGAGGGGTTGTAATGTAGAGTAGGGATGTGACAGTGTTGTGTTGAGGTGTGAGGCAAATGTAGTGTTGGACTATGAGGGCCTGTGTTGTTGAAATATGGAGAGAGTCCAATATCAGACACCTATGTTTATTGGTCAAGAAATTGTAAGAACCATGGTAAATATGTAAAGAATTGCATCTCGATAAAACTAGGACCACACTCATAAAATCAAAATTGTGTTGTTTCCATTGATGTGCTTGAAATTTGGGTAGGACACCCCCCTCCCCCCCCAAATTCAAGATAGTTTAAAAAAACTGTTTAAAAAAATGAGAGTGAAAAGAGATCCCAAGTGTAGTGATGTGATTTGAACCCATGACGTTGTGAACTGCAGTGAAGTTGCAAAGCACTTAGCTATTGTGCAGAATAAAGCTGTATGGTGGAAAAAATGGAGTGTGTTAAGGCTAAAAAGCACATATAGCTAAAGAACTAAACATTGTATGGAATGTGGGAAGAAGACCATGGTAAAATTGTGAGGTTTCATCTTGCCCTGAAGTAGGGTAGGGGTTTGGTCACTTGCCTTTGGTACTTTCCTTCATAAGATCGATTCGACACACAGACAAGATCAAAAAAACACTTAAAATGGTGTAAGCTTGCAAGCGCTTCTGAGTGTAACATTATTTAGCAATATATATGATGTAATCCGTTCCATTTTAGCAATATAAACAAAAAAAGAAAATAAAAAAAGTAGGTGGAGATGGTAAGCCTCGAACCTACAGCAGAGGGAGATGAATTACAGACATGTGATGTGTGCACTAATCCACTAGCCCACATCGCTATGTGAAACTGCTATAAGCAGGAAGACATAAGTTTGCGAATTGGCGAAGCCGCGATCGTAAGTGAATCCCGCTGACGGCGGAATTCATTATTGCTGTTTTACTCGCCAATTCGCCGCAGCGCCAGTTAATTGATTTGAACGCGGCGAAACTGAAACACGTCATAGATGTTTGAAGCTGCAGTTTCTTTAAATCCGGCCCTTTGTGTTTATTGGATCCAGCAATAGATGACAAGTCCATCAGAGTATGTGTAAAACAATACAATAATCAGATGTCTCCAGAGTCCCCAGTTGTATGCATATAGACGCTCCACCCATTCAGTTTATATGTCCGATCTAAATTAGGCACTTAGGTGGCTTCCATGCATGCCAGTTTTTTACAACACTGTCTAGCTCCAGAGTCAGTTACTCATATGATGGTAAGTAAAGTAATTCAGTCAGAAGGGCCAGCTGAAGTGGCTGCTTTAAGCAGATCATCTCTGTCACTCTGTGGCCTGACCAGAAAAAAAAGGTGGTTTACCAACTGACATTTTTGTCTCTAGCATCGGAGCATGTGCTTAGCATCCTCCTACATCCTAAGGCCATGACTGCCTGCCATTTTTTCTATTTTTTTTTTCAATTTTGCCACTGCAGCTTGATTGCTGTTTCGGTCCCCACCATCCATCAGGCTTCCTATACAGGCTTGCTGTACCTGCAGTGAGAGGAGCTGACGGAGGCAAAAGTTGGCAGCAAAGCGCATGTAGAAAACAAGGCGCACAATTTAATCATACAACAAAAATAAATTAGTTGCTTGAGGTTTGTGCAGGTTGCTATATTTAAACCAGATGCCCACAGATATTGTCACTTACATTTCTTCTATCTAGTAACTTTGTATAGTCATTTTTTTTCTGCACTTTCCCTATCCTAAAGGAACTGATTCTTTAGGCTGTGCTATACTTTCCCTATTCAACACCACCTCTTTCTGTATGCTTAGCTATACAGTATATTCACTATTCTACATCACTTCATTCTGTATGATGTGCTGTATATTCCCTTTTTTACACCACCTTATTCTCTACAATATTCTGTCCATTTCCCTAATCCACATTGACTTATTCTGTATGATGTGCTGTATGATACTTATTGCACAAGTACTTTCCCTGCTCCACACCACCTCATTCTGCATACTGCGCTGTATATTTCCTATCACATTTTGCCTTGTTCTGTACACTGCACTGTATGTTTCTTATTCTGACCAATACATTCTGTGTACTTCAAATACGTACCTTACATCCTCTTTACCAAGGTGTTTATTGTTTTAACCATTGCTGGGTACATAGTAGTGTCCAACTTTTTAAACAGCAATATTTTCAAAGGCAGGATTAGCCAAAGTGTTAAACAAAGATGGGGAAGGAGATATAAAGTGCCACTGTCTAAGCATAGTATTTGTGAGAGAACCAATAACAGTTTTGAAAAAGCAGGCATTTCACTCTCATACAAATGGATAGAAAAGGCATATCAATAGGTACTCTGTGGTGGCATCCGCAAGTGACGGTTTTTACATAGTTTTGAATACGTTTGAAATGAGAAAGGAGAGCAGGAGAGAGCGCTTGCTGCCCCAGAACATTGTCACAGATTGAGTTTGGTGAGAGGGTCTCTGACCTGCTATACATCTAAGACTAACTATTATCCCTTCCTTCAGTCTAGACTTGACAAAGAGCCACATCTGTATTTCCCCTTTTAGCTACAAGAGTTTTATAACAACTTGCTGCTGCATCCATCAGTAACTCGAAGCTCTCAAAACCAAATACAGAGCCTAAAACCATTGCTTTTCCAGAATTCTAACTTTGTTTATTTTCCATCTGCTCCCCCTTGTTGCATAAACTCTTGATCTCTATAACCCCCCCCCCAACTACCATTTGCACTTGCCTCCCCTCTGAGGTGCCTCACTAAGTGTTCAACATACTTGCTGAGGCTAACTTTCACCAGACTACTGTTGAATGTAACCCCCTTAAGTCATATTCACCTTTTCTGCACACAAACATTTTAAAGGGCCCCAACATTGCTGATGAAAGCTCACCATAAAGACTGTCTGAGTCACTACACTCCTATAGGCTGAACTGGGTTACTGTTGTGTTCAGTTTTCAAGGCCTAAGCCTAGGTCCTTTGTTTGAGAGGTCTCAAGTGACTTATCCTGTTACCTCTCTTTATAATCCTCCTTTTCCATTTGAGGCATAACCTCTCATACAGAGAACTACTGTTTTATGCTCCTATTTTATACTCATATTACTACAGTAAACACTGGGCTTGATTCCCGAGGTATCTCTGTTAGGAGCATTGTTTTAGTTTCTGTCCTATTTATGTGCATTGAAATTGATTTACCAAACTGTTTTGTTATTTTTGTGATTTTGATCTGCCAATACATTCTGCGTATCTTTTTAAAGGTCAGTGTGTGCAATCTGTGTACATCTGCTGGGAGTTCCTAGCTAAGATATTCTGGTGGTGTCAGCAAGGATAGTGGTGTATTTTGGTTTTATGCTGCCTTAGGCAAGACTAAAATTGGGTGCCTCCCGAACAAAGTTTGTCCCACCCCAGCCGCAGTATACCATTCTTGTCTCAGGGTCTGATGAGAAAGCTGCAGCCATTCACAGTGTACAGCTGTGGCTTCACCATCAGATCCTGAGATATGATTCTTCCAAGTGGTTGATGGGGCAGAGGATGGGGGTCAGCAGGACATAGGGTGGTGTCAGCAGGGCAGAGGATGGTGTCAGCAGTGTATAGAACAGGGGTCAATCAGATAGAGCATTGGGTCAGTGGGGCAGGGGATGGGGTCAGCAGGACACAGGATAGGGTAAATGGGGCAGAGGACAGGTTCAATTAGGAAGAGCATGTGGCCAATGGGGCAGAGGATGGGGTCAGTGGGGTATTGGACAGGGGACAGTAGGGAAAAGGATGGGGTCACTGCTGACAAGGCTCTCAGCAGAGCTGCTCCTTCTCACACTGAACACAGCTGAGGTTGGGTCTTTTACAGACACAGCCTTAATCTGTTGCAGCTCTGCTGCCTTTCAAATATGAGGATTTCACAGTTCTGGACTGCAACAGCCAGCTACAAGCAGTGCAGATCAAGGTTTTATCTGTACAAGAATCCAATATTGACTGTGTGCGGTGCAGGTAGGAGCAGCTCTGCTTTATGTCCTGTATGACGCTGAGTACAGTAGGAGAATGGGGGGAGGAATTTACTGATCCTGGCACAGCATCCATTGGGGGGATGGCGCACCACCCTCTAGATCCAGCTGTCCCTAGAGGAAGAGCTTCTGGTGGGAGACAGTAAGGGAGAAGCCGATCAGCAGGCAGTGCCAGTGCAGGATGAGGAGTGTGGGACCCACCATCGATCAGCACTGGACTGAGCTTGGACCTACTGACCCCCTCATCAGAGCCCTGGGTGGGTGGGATGGAGGGAGGGCACAGGGGCTGACAATCACAGGGGGGAACATTGGGACACTGGCAGAGGACTGAGCTTTCCTGGATCTTTAGGAGCAGAAGTGGCTCTTTATTTATGTAAATTAGGCGTCCGGGAGGCCTAATTAAAGAGCCTATGCCCCTCTGCCTGGGGGCCCAACCCCTGAAAAATGCCACCCAAGGCAGAGGTCTTGTTTGCCTCCCATTAGATATGCACCTGAGTGAGGGTGAGGCCTTGCTAGAGAAAGCAGAGGATCCACACTTACCAGCAGCTTCTACGGGGGTAGCTCTACAACTATGGCAGATCAAAAGGTATTCTTTGGTAGCACCAACTCCTTAAAGTACAGTATACTGTATGATTGTATGAATAAATCCAGCATATTATGGAGTAATAAATTAGTGGAAACAACAGCAGGTAAAGGCTTATTCAATCCTCTGGTAAGTATGGAATGATAGAAAAGAGAGAAGGAAAGAGGACAAATCTCTCTCAGTGTAGTATTATTAGAAAAATGGTTGTAAAAAAAATGTAAGGTGCATTCACATTTAGAGGATAAGAGGTAGGCATAACTCAGAGAATCCAGCAGATGGCAACCTTTTATTGCTCCTTAGTGGTGATACATGAGAAGGTGAAAGGAGAGAAAATCCTGGTTGATGACCTCTCCTGCCAATGTAGATATGCGGTGCCCATATAGAGGTAAAAAAAGCAAAGAGAGAGTTTGCTACTCTGAGTGTAGTATTTATTAAAATCAATAAAGACAAGTCAAATAAAATATTACTCTCACATGTAATAAATAAATTCTGAGCATTATTTAAAATACCAGCAGACGGCATCTTTTCATGGGTCCTAATGGAAGGTGCACAGATAACACATCTCCATTTTCTATAGGTGAATGAGCATAGCAGGGACTGGTGTGGTCCAACCATAGACTGAGAAGAAGGAAGAGTCAATAGTGCTAACATGCAGTGTGATAGGGGACCACAGTAGATAGCAAGAAAGTATAGCTGAGGCAAAACAAGCATCAATGATGATGTCAACCATAGAGGTGGAAAACATAGGGGTTGGAACATTGTGTTTTGGGACAGAGTTCCTTTTCTTAACCACCCCCGGGGGGAAAGTGGTGCCATTATGTAATAAAATTGGGAGGGTCAATTAGACAGGTGGTGCTGCATAATAATGTGCTGGAGGTGGAGCCTACCTACTTCAGCATAATATTATTATGGAGGCGGTTCAAATCTCTTGAAGAATAGAGGTGCTACATGGTGATGTTTCTGGGGCAGAGCAGACATATTATAAAGGCAGAATACAAGGCACAGCTATCCCGCAAATCTATACTGGCTAAAACAATATAAAAACAGAGTGTTGAGCTTTTTTTTCACTGTATCATTCTTATTTTGTTTTTCTTTTGAGATGTAAAAGTTATAGAAGTAGAGATTTAAAAATTAAAAAAGAACCACACTCTGATTTTATGACTTGAAAATTGTGTAAAGTTTTTTAAAATTCTTGAAAATAAAATATAAATTTCAATGTAAAAAAAAAAACAGATGAAAAATATTCTTGAAGGGTTGATACATGGTATAAACACCTAATAGTACAAAATGGAAACAGAGGGAGTAGAACAATAGAACCTCGGTGAGGCACTGTGAAAATAAAAAAGATAATAAAGAATATACTAAATGGGCCAATGCATGATGTGAACAATAGGGAATACAAAAACATGATGTGAACAATAGGAAATACAAAAACAAAGTACAAAAGAAAATAAATGTATTGGTTTAAAAAAAAAAAAAAATGATGGAAAATAAAAAAACAACATAAAATACCACAAGTGCAAAGACTTATTTAAACAACGTATAACAGTAGATATAGTGGTTTGTAAAGGAATGTATAAAATAAACAAAGTTAAGCTGGAGCTTGCTTGGGTATAAAAGTAATGTATATAAAACATTCATCCAATAGGAATTATTTAAAATAGAGGAAAAAAAAGTACCTCAGAGTAGGATGTGTGTCAGTGTGTGCACTCATGTACAGTAGGGGGGTATAATTGTAAGTGGGACTTTCACTTTATATCCTGTGTTAAAACATACACATGTGAACAGTGGAAATAATGGAAAATATTATAAAGGATTAGTAGCTTAGAGAACAAACTAGATCTTTAGTTCCTCATTGATACCTGTGGGGTTGATACCTGTGGGGTATAAAGTATTAAGTGTATAAATCCATTAGGTTTCCCTAGCAAACACTGTTTTAAATTGCTCAGCCTTGCTGAGGTGATTAGGAATGGCTTCAATAATCCATACCTTTAAGCCTTTAGTACTTTGTGCAAGCGGTTCCTTAAAATGATGCAGTACACTGTAATCAGCGTCACCCTGTTCAATGCTCACCAAACCAGGTTTGCAATGTTCTAATGGTGCATCCTACATGTAGTAAATTACGGGGACATTTAAGACAGTATACAACATGGTCCATGGAACAGCTATAGAACTTTTTTGTAAGGAAGGTTTTGCCAGTATGATGAAATTATTTTTGGCCATGTGTTACAAAGGCACAAGTTAAACACAGTTGGGGATGCTTTCTAACTGTGTGGGGGATGGACTTAGTAGATGAACATAGAGATGCTATTCAGGAACACAGGATCCCTATGTTCATCTGTGACAGAACGGCAGTCTGCCTTGTTTACATAGACAGAACATTGTTCTGTCTCTATGGAGAACAATCGCGGGTGGCTTAACCTGTGGCCAATCACCCACTGGCTATGTCCTTTTGCACAATAGAGCTGACCTGCCACAGTAAAAGTGCAGCCGCTGGTTGGCAAGTGGTTAAGAGACACTATTGTGAATAGCCCTTTTCCAGAGGATTTTTCTGACATCTTCCTTCTATCAGAGGGCCGCTCCACTCACTGTACTTTATTTTTTGCGCTAGGTACAAGTAGATCCTCTTTCTGGGATTATATTTGTATTAGTATTTTTTCAGCCAAAGTGTTAGGTCTATATTTTGTGTGCAGAAAAGCATGCACTTGAAAAGTTTTTTCCTCAACTGTAAATACTAAAAGACCGTTAACCTTTCCACAAGCTGCATAATACGATAACAATAATATTCTTACCTTTCTTCACTTAAGAATGATCTTTTGTTATAAGCTTCCTGACCTCCTCCGGCTTCACCCATATGTTGCTTTAAAAATGCTATCTAGTTCTCTTTATTGTTACAGTGCCTTGCGAAAGTATTCGTCTCCCTTGAACTTTGCAACCTTTTGCCACATTTCAGGCTTCAAACATAAAGATATAAAACTGTAATTTTTTGTGAAGAATCAACAACAAGTGGGACACAATCATGAAGTGGAACGAAATTTATTGGATATTTCAAACCTTGTTAACAAATAAAATACTGAAAAATTGGGCGTGCAAAATTATTCAGCCCCTTTACTTTCAGTGCAGCAAACTCTCTCCAGAAGTTCAGTGAGGATCTCTGAATGATCCAATGTTGACCTAAATGACTAATGATGATAAATAGAATCCACCTGTGTGTAATCAAGTCTCCGTATAAATGCACCTGCACTGTGATAGTCTCAGAGGTCCGATTAAAGCGCATAGAGCATCATGAAGAACAAGGAACACACCAGGCAGGTCCAAGATACTGGTGTTGAGAAGTTTAAAGATTTGGATACAAAAAGATTTCCCAAGCTTTAAACATCCCAAGGAGCACTGTGCAAGCGATAATATTGAAATGGAAGGAGTATCAGACCACTGCAAATCTACGAAGACCTGGCCGTCTCTCTAAACTTTCAGCTCATACAAGGAGAAGACTGATCACATATGCAGCCAAGAGGCCCATGATCACTCTGGATGAACTGCAGAGATCTACAGCTGAGGGGGGAGACTCTGTCCATAGGACAACAATCAGTCACATACTGCACAAATCTGGCCTTTATGGAAGAGTGGCAAGAAGAAAGCCATTTCTTAAAGATATCCATAAAAAGTGTAGTTTAAAGTTTGCCACAAGCCACCTGGGAGACACACCAAACATGTGGAAGAAGGTGCTCTGGTCAGATGAAACCAAAATCAAACTTTTTGGCAACAATGCAAAACGTTATGTTTGGCGTAAAAGCAACACAGCTCATCACCCTGAACACACCATCCCCACTGTCAAACATGGTGGTGGCAGCATCATGGTTTGGACCTACTTTTCTTCAGCAGGGACAGGGAAGATGGTTAAAATTGATGGGAAGATGGATGGAGCCAAATACAGGACCATTCTGGAAGAAAACCTAATGGAGTCTGCAAAAGACGTGAGACTGGGACGGAGATTTGTCTTCCAACAAGACAATGATCTAAAACATAAAGCAAAATCTACAATGGAATGGTTCACAAATAAACATATCCAGGTGTTAGAATGGCCAAGTCAAAGTCCAGACCTGAATCCAATCGAGAATCTGTGGAAAGAACTGAAAACTGCTGTTCACAAACGCTCTCCATCCAACCTCACTGAGCTCGAGCTGTTTTGCAAGGAGGAATGGGCAAAAATGTCAGTCTCTCAATGTGCAAAACTGATAGAGACATACCCCAAGCGACTTACAGCTGTAATCGCAGCAAAAGGTAGCGCTACAAAATATTAACTTAAGGGGGCTGAATAATTTTGCACGCCCAATTTTTCAGTTTTTTATTTGTTAAAAAAGTTTGAAATATCCAATAAATTTTGTTCCACTTCATGATTGTGTCCCACTTGTTGATGATTCTTCACAAAAAATTACAGTTTTATATCTTTATGTTTGAAGCCTGAAATGTGGCAAAAGGTCGCAAAGTTCAAGGGGGCTGAATACTTTCGCAAGGCACTGTATATACAAATGTCTATTGCATGCTTTGTATCACTCTAAAACCAATAAAAATCTATACTTAAAAAAAAAAGTTTATTTTTAAATAAAGAGAAATTACTCCTTACTTACACAACATCTGAATAAGTTCTTTGATATGAATTCACAGTCAGTACTAGACCCATTTGTGTTATGGAGTGCATACAAGGCATATACGCATGCCAATATTTTACAACTCTGTGTTAGAACTTAAAGGTGGAGAAATCAGCGTGTAACTCTCTCACTATCTAAGATCTACAGAATCCCAGAACAAAATCTGCACTCCTTAAATTTATGAATGAACTGTGCTCTTTGCTACTATTCCAATCCAATAAACTTACTTAGAAAGTAGAAGTTCAGGCAAAAGCTATCTAACACTAAACCTGCTCTCTGCCACATTCAAAACCTAATCTGTTTAGCCCTGTAAAGCAAAAATCATTATACTTACTTACAGTGGTGGCTGGTGCTCGGTAATTTGGGGGGGGGAACCAATGCGCATCCCCCCCCCCGGTTGGTTGGTTGGTCGGTCGGATGGATGGTCAGTCAGTTGGCAGGTGACACGTTCCCCCCTCCTCCCACAGTCTGCCTCCTTACCTCCTCCTTCCTCCTGTCTGAGCCGGGGAGTGCTGGATGGCAGAGCCGCTGTCTTTCTCCTCCAGCCGTGCCTTTTCTGCCTCTTCCTGGCCACTGGCCAGTAAGATCGCTTCTCCTTTTGGCCAATCAGGAAACGGGTCTCACAACCCATTTCCTGACTGGCTGGGAGGAGAGTCAGTGTGACAATAGCGAATATTCATTCGCTTAATGTCACACAATGGGTGGGCTCAGGGCACAGTGCTCTGCGCCCCGATCCCACCCTTTTTTGAAGCCTATCAGAGCCTCTGGCTCTAACCATGTGCTTAAAAAAATCCCCTATTTGAATCCATGAGCCCTGCATGTAGATTAGGGGGCCGGACGCATGGATAGGGGATGCGGCGCCCCTAATGGATGTCCCGACCCTGCTTACTTATTTTGCAGCCAATCTGGTCCGGTCCCAGCATCAGCTGTCAGCGGCAGCTTCAGTGTGGAAGCTGGTGTGGTAGAGGCAGCCAACAACGGAACCCCCATAGTAACTTTATGGGTGACGTCACTTCCCAGGCATTTCACAGCCGTTGTTGGTCCTTTCCTGCACAGACCTTCCGGCGCTGGTGTGTTCAATATTATTGGCCTTAGATGCTGAGAAGGCATTTGACAAAATACATTTGAATGACCCATTTTCAGTCCTTCATAAATTTGGCTTTTCTGCCACAATATTTACTGCTATACTAGCTTTATACTCATCCTCATCAGCCCAGGTATATACTTTTAATATGCTGTCAAAATCCTTCATAATTACTAACTCTTCAGGGGTGTCCACTCTCCCCTCTCATTTTTAATCACGTGATCAATCCCTAGCAAAAATCCAACTGATCAAATCCTGATACCTCTGGATTTATCTTGGATAGTAGACAACATAAAAAACACTCTTTTCAGATGTTGTTATTTTAATGCTTATCAACACAGCGCCTTCTCTGGCAGCAGCTCAGTAGACCCTCACTCTTTTCTGCAATGTTTCATACTATAAGTTTAATTTGTCTAAATCACATGTTTTCGATATGGATATCACCCAAGCTCTTAAACAATGGTTGCAAAGAGGGTTTTCTTATGTGTGGAAGGATACAGGCATCTCCTGTTTAGGTATAAAAGGGACTAATACTACCTTAACTTTAGCAACCCTGAGCTACACAAAGCTCCTGAGTAAGCCAAAAAGTGAGCTTATACATAAATTGTAAGGAATATACTTGGTATATGCCCCGCACCCGGTGTTCAAAAATAAATATGTGAATAAATATGTGAGTGATAAAATTAGTTTGGTGAATGATTTGAATGAATACAATATTGTGCGTTGGTAGCAGCTGCTATAGAGATATGGTATACGTGTTGCAGGTAAGTAGTCTAAATTTGGCTACCTATAGCGCTTGCTAAAATTAATTGATTGAAATAAATATTAATAAAAGGTTAAAAAGTGATATACATACATTTCAAAAATAAATTTCATAAAGGTGATAATAGTGACAATATGGTGCTATATACAAATTAATTCATATATAAAAAAAAATCATATAAAAAATTCCATAAGGTGACTGTAGTGAAGTATTGAGGAAAAAAGTCCAAAAAATATTTTCAAAATTTAAGGCCCAATAAGTAATCCAATAAATACATAAAGTGAGTCTCTTGTGCAAACAGTTCTTATTTTCAAACAGTAGGTGCAAGTGCTCAGCGTAGTGATTTCTTAATCCGCTCTGTGGTGCTTAATGCAGCTTTTATTTCTACCGTGACAAATGGTAAGATTGAATCACTTACCAAATAGCGTGGGTCATGTATGCCTTATGGCACCAAGACCAGCCAAGCTTAGGTAGCCTTCCAGGCTATGATATATAGCACCTATATATATATATATATATATATATAGCACCTATATAGCACCTATATCAGGCCTGTATATATTAGCTCTAATATAGACATGAAGGAACAGGACAAGCTTATGAATTCAGTTTTTTGAACAGTTGTAGAGAAGAGAAGACTGCAGATACACAGGCCTGAGGTGAGAGGAGAGAGAGGGGGAGCCCGCCATCCTATCCACCCAAAGCAAGCCACGAGGAGACTCCATTATAGCCTGGAAGGCTACCTAAGCTTGGCTGGTCTTGGTGCCATAAGGCATACATGACCCACGCTATTTGGTAAGTGATTCAATCTTACCATTTGTCACGGTGGAAATAAAAGCTGCATTAAGCAACACAGAGCAGATTGAGAAATCACTACGCTGAGCACTTGCACCTACTGTTTGAAAATAAGCACTGTTTGCAATTTATGTATATCATTTTTTAACCTTGTATACATAAATTGTTTATATTACCCCAAATTTTGTATGTCTTTAGAACACTTCCTATACTGACCAAATCCTACTACCTTACAACATTACAGTTCATGGCCAGGGAATTTATTTGGCGTAATTGTAGAGCAACATGTGCTTACTCTTCCCTAAGTAAATGCAAAAAAGCTGGTGGAATGGGGCATGTAGACATTAGAGATTATTACAAGGTGACAATCCTGATTCTTGGAAAAGTCTTTGTTTCATGACTGCAAGAGATGTCCTAACTCTGCCCCTTCCCATGGCCATAGCACCTCTTTGATACCTAACCTGTTAATTTCTGATTGGAGTCAGAAAGGTGTACATGTTGTACAAGAGACAACCTTTACATGTCTTTAAAGATTCAAAGAGCTTATATGTGATTATGACCTTCCCCCTGTAGAGCGAATTATGTACCTACAAATATCTCACTTCTTATCTAAACATACGATCAAAGCAATAACTATTTACAAACTACCATTGCAGTTTTTGCAGTTAGGCTATTCCTCAAACAAACAAAATAACCTTATTTTACAATATTTATCAAAACAAACTGGTATTCATCACATCCTTACCTTTTGTTAAATGAAAGGCAGGTCTTAACACAAACAAAGGTTAGTGCCTTTCAGTTAATCATTGCAGATACTTGCTGCACTAACCTTTGGGAACTAATGCAAAAGCTGTCATTAAAATGGTACTTGACCCCCTATTGAATAACTAAGTTTTCTTCAGACCAGAGCCCTCTATGTTAAAAATAATGTGGACACATAGGCACCTTATTATATATACTATAGACTTGTAAGAACATTGGTAGCTAATGGCACAATGTTTTCCAGTTAATTTCCAAACTAATGGATCTTGACAATGCCCAATCCACCATTAACTATTTTGAACATTAAAATTGATAGTTTCCTGGCTTGTTTCTGAATTTCAGTCACGCATATTCTATCAGCTGCCCGACTAAACATCACTAGACATTGGAAAGAAGACTTTGATCCTAATTTATCAGAAATGATTGAAATAGTCCAGACAAAATATACCTAAGAGAGAATGCTAGCCTTCCATAAAGATAAGACTACTCTGATAATCTTTGGAAACCATGGTCACACGGGATCAATGCTAAAAGACCACGTTAGTATGCCTACTTAACATATGCTCTATACTTGTCTCATACCACCATTTGCATACTGCACAGACTTTCATTATTCCCTCTTTCCTTTTATCCTTTTTCGTTTACATGCCTAATTTGTTCTCGTTTTATATTGAATACAATCTTTATACGAACCTTCCTTCCAGATTGTTTGACTGCTATAGGCCATTACTCACAATGCCCACGCTAATTGCTTATCTAATTACATGCTACCTATGTAACCTACGTATTGTAATCAAAATTGTATGTTGCCACTCAGTCTGCAATGTGTATTGTTTTTCTGTAATGTTCTACTTGATGAAAACCAAATAAAAAACTAATTGAAACAAGATGTATTCATGGATACATAGCTGTGTTAATTTGTGTCCTTTATATCTGCATAAAGTTCGGCTTTAAGAAATGACATATTTAGAATTAAATAAATAAGCATAGTAAATTGTAACAAATAGGACATTTATTAGTGTTCTATGATGTTAAGCACAAACACAGAATGTGCAAATAGTAAAAATGCTCCTACAGCAGAATCTGTACTAAGAATCAATGACCTAAAAAAATTAATATGCAGTGTTGAATGTGTTATGTGCAAAAAGACATTTAAAGGAAAACTGCAGTGTGACGGTACTCACTGTCACTGGGAATGAAAGACAGACACTATATATGGAGCCCTTGGAGTAATGTTACTTTGGGTTCAAGTCTATGTCTCTCCAAGACAGTAAGACTCATAGCAGATGCTAATATCATCAGCTCAACCACCTGTCTTCCACACATAATTGAATATGCTGATTTACTCCCCTGTTATCTACTGGGGGTTCTGTGTTTAAATTTATGATAATGTGTAGTGTACTTCAATGTCAGAGACGGACAGTCTGTCACTGGTGGTCTCTTCCCATTGTCTGTGCATTAAGAAGTGATGTGTATTCTGTTAAGCCTGTATGTCCAATTGTTAATTGTTAATGAACTCACATATTGCTTCTGTCCAGATGGTTAGATAATTAGTTCAGGCTAATTCTATTTCTGAATACAATTTCATCTGCATGGGATAATATATTCAGGCAACCCCTGACCTGATGGGTAATCTGATCAGGAGAGGGATTTCCATGCTGTATATAAACTGTGTGAGTTGTTCAATAAAGGAGAAGGTTCCAGAACTTGTACAAGCTAAGTTGCCGGCTAGTTTTGTAGGGGGGCGGCTAGAAAATCTGATATCTACTATATGTTCAAGACTGAAGGAAGCCGTATACTGACAGAAGCCCACAAACACAGTGTGGGTCGCGGTTCCGTTACATGCAGAATTTACAAAGCTGGAACAAATCAGCAAAAGAAACAAGTTAACCACTTTACCTCCGCTCACTTTGCTGCTACTGCAGCAAAGTGGCTCGTTCCCATCCAGAGACGTAGTCCTACGTCGCTGGACTCCGCCCCTTGTGGGCGGCGCGCGCGCGCCGCCGGAGGCTCTCTCCCCCTGTTTTCAGTCACAGTGGGAGTCGGGCCAGGGGAGGAGCGGCGGCGATCGCCGCTGCTCTTACCCGATCGTCGGGGATCGAGTCTGGAGATCCGCCCGCTGTGTGTAAACACAGCGGGCGGATCTCTGAAGTGACAGGCAGGGTCAGATTGCAGGGTTCAGCATAGTTGAACCCTCGATCTGTCCTTGTGTCACTCAGTCACCTCCTTCCCCACACGTCAGTAAGCACCAGGCATACATTAACCCCTCCCTCTCCAATAAAATTAACCCCTTCCCTGCCAGTGTCATTTTTACTGTAACAGTGCATATATATAGCACTGATTACTGTAGTAATGTCACTGGTACCCCCAAAAGTGTCAAAAATGTCAGTCAAGGGTCCGATCTGTCCGCCGCAATGTCGCAGTCCCGCAAAAAAAATTGCAGATTGCCGCCATTACGCGTTAAAAAAAAAAAACACCAAAAATGACAGAAATCTTTCCCTTTGTTAGTAAACGCAATAACTTTTGCGCAAACCAATCAAAATACGCTTATTGTGATTTTTTTTTACCAAACATAGGTAGCAGAAAACAAATTGGCCAAAAATTAAAAAAAATTTTGATTTTTACATTTTTTTGGGGGGGAATTTCATATAAAAAAATGTGAAAAATATTGTTATTTTTTCAAAATAAACGCTCTTTTTTTGTTTATAGCGCAAAAAGTAAAAATCGCACAGGTGATCAAATACAACCAAAAGAAAGCTCTGTTTGTGGGAAAAAAAAGGACATAAATTTTGTTTGG
The DNA here is from genome assembly GCF_965119305.1 of Pelophylax lessonae. Taxonomy (NCBI): domain Eukaryota; kingdom Metazoa; phylum Chordata; class Amphibia; order Anura; family Ranidae; genus Pelophylax; species Pelophylax lessonae. The sequence continues at coordinate 155,318,111 of NC_138775.1, forward strand.
GTACAGTGTCGCACGACCGTGCAATTGTCAGTTAAATTCTCACAGCGCCGAATCGCAAAAAGTGGCCTGGACGTAAGACAGCAAAATCCTCCGGTGGTAAAGTGGTTAAACAAGAAAATGACAAAAGTGTTAAATAAGAAAGATAAGAAGTTTTAGACAAATCTCCTATAGAAAGGCACTCAGGGTCAGTGACAGTGAATTTAAAAAAGGAATATAAAATTCTGCATCCAGATACCAATAGGGTTAGCAGACGTGTAATTTTTAACATCACCTATATGTCAAAAAGCTTATGAATTGACACAGTCTGTACAGCCTAAATGACAATCTGAGCAAGAACTCCCACCTTTACTGTGGAAAAAAGAAAATTGATATTGTCCGCAGGAAATTTAATTTGAAAATGGCATTCTAGGTCTATCCTCTGAAAAGGAAGAAGCGGAAACACCTGCAACCTCAGTCAGAAAATCTATACTTTCACGTAAGAGCATCCCAGCTAGTGAACTGTCATATATGGTTTTTACAGTTCCACAGCCTGAGCCAGAGTCATTAATGTCAAGCAAGAAGTGCAAAAGCTACATGTTTATGAGAATACGACATCTGTAAACCAGTTCCAAGCTTGGGAGCTTACAAAATACAAAGGTGTAAGCACACTCATGAAAAAAGTTTACCTAAAATTGGAAGGAGAACAGCGGCCAAGTCCTGAGAAAAAAAAATTGTGGGAGCTCACCCAAGATCCCCCCACTTAAAAAATAAAAAAGTGTGTGTATGTGTATATATATATATATATATATATATATATATATATATATTGTGAGGGATTAGCTTGGTGGTAGGTGTGGATGACCCCTTGGGGGGTGCGTTTTCACAAGAAGATAGCCGAGAAGTGCTTGCAAACAACAGTTTGGTTTATTAATGCATTTTTTCTTCACCAGACTGCAAGCGTCAAAACCAGCAAAATAAAATAAAAGACAAAATAAATCCTTGCCTCTGTGGGCGGCTACCTTCTCACACTGGAACCTACCTAAGAGTCTGTCCCCAACCTACTGTTGGGCAGACTTTGCTGATCCTACAGCAGACCATCAATAGTTCATTTATAATCTCTTCACACAGCAAACAGTTCATTTAACATGTCCCTTTTCCTCTTCATATGGAACATGTCCCTTTGTTTTCTCTCCACATAGAAAAACAGTCCATGTCCTCACCTTTGAGAAGTCTTCAGTCTTACTTGATTTCCCCTTCACACAGGAAATGTCCATTGGTTTCTTTTCACCTAGAAACGATCCAAGACCTCACTTCGAGTAGTCTTCACACTTGTTTACCCTCCTTAGCGCACAGCACATCACTTCAGGGGGTCTTCTCCCATGCTCACCAGCTTGTCGGGAGGCACTCATCTGTCTGTCCTCCTCTCGCAGCCCACACGGCGACAGGAGGCAGCAGTCCTTCTCCCAGGCTTCCTCAGCGTCGGGAGGCATACATCTGTCTGTCCTCCTCTCCCAGCCCACAAGGCGACAGGAGGCAGCAATCCATAGACTTCCTCTGGACAAATTATAGAGGCCTTCATTTCCTCATTCCGAACAGCTGAAGGCCTTTCAACTTCTTTACACCTTCCTGCTGCCTTTGGCAGCCGACACCCTATAGTAATTGGTGAACTTTCCAAACCAGGTGGGAATGTGTCTCCTCTCTGTGACTATATCCCCAGATTTACCTGACTTCCTGTCACAATATATATATATATATATATATATATATATATATATATATATACCTTTTGAGGAGCGAAGGCCACTTTAGAAACTTGGTAACCAGTCGCGGGCCACATTAAGCACAGCAGGCAGATGACAGGTCCGTGTCCCCTCAGCATATGCAGAACAGACACGGACACAGCCTGCTCTACTCTATGGGCCCTCCGACCCGATCTGCCTTGGCAGAAGGGGAGGGATCCCCTTTTGTTTTTTTAAGTAGATCGGATTGGAGATAGGCGGGTGTAAACGGACACAAGTTCGTTTACATCTTCCACTCTATAGAGGTGAATGGAGGATCCGAATGGGTTCACTTGAAAAAACAGACAGGCGGACACGATCAGAATGATCATGTAAAAGGGGCCTAAGGCTGCTTTCACACAGGTGCACTGCAGTTTACCTGCACCTTAACTGACCTCAATCTTCTCTTCTTCCTCAGGATTACTGCAGGCATCGCTGTCTCCCAGGTGGGTATGGCTGGTGGCTGCTGATGGCTGTCCTCCAGGGCTGGTACTGCTGGCTGATACTGCACTGACTGGAACTCCTGGTGGGTACTTCTGGCTGGTACTGCCATTGAAAGCACAGCAAAAAACAGAATCAAGACACAAACATGAGAATATTGGCAAATGGGGACCCAGAACTCTGAAAGAAGATATGACTAATATGAGAAGTAGTTATTGAGGGGGGGGGGGGTGTTAGCATGTTGTTAATTCAGACATACAACATACAGTAAGTATAACAGCCATTTTCATATATTATACCTCTAACTAAGTTCAATTTTCTGCCATTAGGTGAACGCGAACATCGGCGAATGTTCGCGAACCGGCGAACATTGCGAACCGCCATAGACTTTAATAGGCAGGCGAATTTTAAAACCCACAGGGACTCTTTCTGGCCACAATAGTAATGGAAAAGTTGTTTCAAGGGGACAAACACCTGGACTGTGGCATGCCAGAGGGGGATCCATGGCAAAACTCCCATGGAAAATTACGTAGTTGACGCAGAGTCGGGTTTTATTCCATAAAGGGCATAAATCACCTAACATTCCTAAATTGTTTGGAATAACGTGCTTTAAAACATCCAGTGTGTGTATACGATCAGGTATGATGTTGTATCGATCAGGTAGTGTAAGGGTTACGCCCGCTTCACAGTGACAGACCAAACTCCCCGTTTAACGCACCGCAAACAACCGCAAACAGACCAGAACCGACCAAAATGGGACAGGAACTGGGCTTTAAGGGTTAGGGTTAGGGTTAGGTTTAGTGTTAGGTGCTAGGGTTAGAGTTACGGTGAGATACTTAGGGTTAGAGTTAGTAACCCTACCCCTACGCCTCTAACCCTAACCGTCTAACCCTAAGCACTAAAAATAACCCTAACCCTAGCCCTAACCCTAACCCTAGCCCTAACCCTAATTCTAATTTTTTTTCTGGTTCTGGACATGCTACAGAGCTGAAACTTCACAGGTACAATTTTTAGACCCCCAGACACTGAATCACTCAAAAAAAGTTCTTAAAAATTGTAATTTTTTGTTAGAGAGCCAATTATTGGAAAAATTAAAAAAAAATAAAAATAAAAAATTTCTTTGGATTTAGCATCTGGGGGGTCTAAAAAGTGTACCTGTGAAGTTTCAGCTCTGTAGCATGTCCAGAACAAGAAAAAAATATGAATTAGGGTTAGGGCTAGGGTTAGGCTTAGGGCTAGGGTTAGGGCTAGGGTTAGGGTTAGGGTTAGGGTTAGGGTTAGGGTTAGGGTTAGGGTTAGGGCTAGGGTTAGGGCTAGGGTTAGGTTTAGGGTTAGGGTTATTTTTATGGCTAGGCTTAGAGGGTTAGGGTTAAGGTTAGAGGGTTAGGGTTATGGTTAGAGGGTTAGGGTTAGGTTTAGTGTTAGGGGCTAGGGTTAGGGTTACGGTGAGATACTTAGGGTTAGAGTTAGTAGCCCTACCCCTACCCCTCTAACTCTAACCCTCTAACCCTAAGCACTAAAAATAACCCTAACCTTAGCCCTGACCCTAACCCTAGCCCTAACCCTAACCCTAACCCTAACCCTAGCCCTAACCCTAATTCTATTTTTTTTCTGGTTCTGGACATGCTACAGAGCTGAAACTTCACAGGTACACTTTTTAGACCACCCCCCCCCCCAGACACTAAATCACACAAAAAAAGTTATTAAAAATTGTAATTTTTGATAGAGAGCCAATGATTGGAAAAATTTCAAAAAAATAAAAAATTTCTTTGGATTTAGCATCTGGGGGGTCTAAAAAGTGTACCTGTGAAGTTTCAGCTCTGTAGCATGTCCGGAACCAGAAAAAATTACGAATTAGGGTTAGGGCTAGGGTTAGGCTTAGGGCTAGGGTTAGGGTTAGGGTTAGGGCTAGGGTTAGGGTTAGGGTTAGGGTTAGGGTTATTTTTATGGCTAGGCTTAGAGGGTCAGGGTTAAGGTTAGAGGGTTAGGGTTATGGTTAGAGGGTTAGGGTTAGGTTTAGTGTTAGGGGCTAGGGTTAGGGTTACGGTGAGATACTTAGGGTTAGAGTTAGTAGCCCTACCCCTCTAACTCTAACCCTCTAACCCTAATCACTAAAAATAACCCTAACCTTAGCCCTGACCCTAACCCTAGCCCTAACCCTAACCCTAGCCCTAACCCTAATTCTATTTTTTTTCTGGTTCTGGACATGCTACAGAGCTGAAACTTCACAGGTACACTTTTTAGACCCCCCAGACAATAAATCCAAAGAATTTTTTTTTTTTTAAGTTTTTTTTTTTAAGTTTTCCAATAATTGGCTCTCTATCAAAAATGACAATTTTTAAGAACTTTTTTGTGTGATTTAGTGTCTAGGGGGTCTAAAAAATGTACCTGTGAAGTTTCAGCTCTGTAGCATGTCCAGAACCAGAAAAAGTTCCCACCATCCCTGCTCTACTGAAAAATTATCTTTTTTTCTGGTTCTGGACATGCTACAGAGCTGAAACTTCACAGGTACACTTTTTAGACCCCCCAGACAATAAATACAAGACATTTTTTTTTTAAGTTTTTTTTTTTTTAATTTTTCCAATAATTGGCTCTCTATCAAAAATGACAATTTTTAAGAACTTTTTTTGTGTGATTTAGTGTCTAGGGGGTCTAAAAAGTGTACCTGTGAAGAGTGCACCTGTGAAGTTTCAGCTCTGTAGCATGTCCAGAACCAGAAAAAAAGATCATTTTTCAGTAGAGTAGGGATGGTGGAAACCCCTTTTACACCTATATGATCTTTTTTTTCTGGTTCTGGACATGCTACAGAGCTGAAACTTCACAGGTACGCTTTTTAGACCCCCCCAGACACTAATCCAAAAAAAAAGTCATGCCTGCCACCGTATATATCAGTGGTGGGTGGGCAGTGGCACTGCAGTGGGCACAGTACACTCTGTGGACCTGACAGTCACTGGCACCCAGGCAACTGCAATTATAAAAAAATATATATATTTTTACTTTGCAAGCTGCTGTGCCACCGTATATATATCAGTGGTGGGTGGGCACGCAGTGGCACTACAGTGGGCACAGTACACTCTGTGGACCTGACAGTCACTGGCAGCCCAGGCAACTGCAATAATAATAATTTTTTTTTTTTTTCATTTTGCAACAAGATGCTGTGCCACCATATATATATCAGTGGTGGGCAGTGCACTGCAGTGGGTACAGTACACTCTGTGGACCTGACACAGCACTCACTGCAATTATGACAGAGGAAAAAAAATATATTTTTTAAAATGCAAGGTACTGTGCCTGTGCCACCTGAAATGAGTGTGGTGTGCACACAGTACAGTCTGTGGTGGGTCTGTGGCCTCTAACACACAGCGGGCAGGCAACTGCAGTGTACAATAGATATATATATATATATATATATATATATATATATATATATATATATATATATATATATATATATATATAAAAAAAGAAAAAACTCAATTACCAGCCCTTAAAAGGGCTTTTGGGGACACTAGAGATATATATATATATATATATATATATATATATATATATATATAAATAAAAAAAAATCCTCAATTACCAGCCCTTAAAAGGGCTTTTGGGGACACTAGATATATATATATATATATATATATATAAAAATTACACAAATACCAGCCCTTAGAAGGGCTTTTTGGGGTGCTGTCAGGATGCTGTCCTTACAGCAGTAGTGGACCAAGAACACTGACTAGCAAGACCTGGAACACTGACTAACAACTGTCCCTAGCTATTAACAGCAGCAGCAGCAGCAGCTCTCCCTACTCTCACTAACACACACTGCTTCAGAATGATCTAAGATGGATGCTGCCCTTGCTTATTTATATTAGGTGGGAGGGTGTGGGAGGGAGGTATGCTGATTGGCTGGAAATGTGCCTGCTGACTGTGAAGTTCAGGGTCAAAGTTTGCCTCAATGATGTATTATAGGGGGCGGACCGAACATCGCATATGTTCGCCCGCAGCGGCGAACGCGAACATGCTAAGTTCGCCGGGAACTGTCCGCCGGCGAACAGTTCGGTACACCTCTACCGAGCAGCTTAATAGCCCCTCTTCCATTGATGGAGGCTGCTGATCTCCGTGCGCTGCTCCAGGCCCTGCCTACCAAGAGGGACATTGAAGCCATGGTCTCCCGGGTAGAATAATCACACCGCAAGGAGCTGCAGATCCTGAGAGGTGAGATGCACCACATGTCCACCAAGATTAGTGCGGGTAAAGCCTCCCTCTCAGCATTGGAAGTCAGGGTTTCCAAGTTAGAGAAGGCACAGACGGAACATTCTGAACATGTCACGGCTCTCCAGCTGCACCTGGAGGAGCTGGAGGACCATAGCCGCCACAATAACCTGCGCCTGCGGGGCCTCCCTGAAACCACGGGCACTGAATCCTTTCAGCCAACCGTAATGGCGCTCTGCCAGCCCCTTGACACGGCCATACCACCGCAGGACTTGGAATTTGACCGGGTCCATAGGGCCCTGGGCCCACGCCCTACTGACCCAGCGAAACCGCATGATGTCATCTGCCGCCTACACCGGTACTTACACAAGGAACTTCTCCTCCGCAAGGCCTGGGAGGCGGGTGAGGTAGATTTTGTTGGGGCATCAGTCAGGATTCTCCCCGGCCTTTCCCGGGCGACATTGCAATGCAGAGCCCTGTTGCGCCTGCTCCTGGATAAGATCCAGCGGCAAGGTTGCACCTATAGATGGGGTTTCCCCATAGCTCTGACAGTACGTAAGGGCAACATCTCTAATCCTGACGACCTGCCAGGACTGTTCGCCTTCCTGGACCTGGAACCATTCCCGGTCCTGAACTGGTTGCAACACCTGAAGAGACCGAACAGGCGGCCTCCCACCTACCCACCTAGACATTCTCCGCCAGGAACAACCGTGCACAACCGGCTCGTGTGGCAACTGGAGCAGGTGAGTCCTGAGTTTACCCGGCTCTTCTTCCTTCTCTGTGCCCCTGCAGAATGGACTCCCTGGTGTAAAGAGTTCTCCGTATAACTGTGACTTCCACTATATTTTTTGCAAGAGGTCTTTGTACCTTAATTTTTTCTTTCCATGCTGCCCAGCTGACTGACTGTGCACCGTTGGACTTCCTCGGATTGCTCTACCTACCTCTCGACCTACCTGCGCTACTTTTCTGAACTCTGCTAGAGTCTTTGTGCCTAAATTTTTTCTCCGGTATATACCGGACTCTGACTGTGTCTCACTCCCCCTGGGGGGGGGCTGTGCCCGATTACCGCTGCTCTTGAGATGAAACAAAGGCCCCCACTCTCCGTTGTGGAGCATCCACGTTTTCTTTTTCCTATTTTTTATTTTTCTTCTGCATGTGCTTGCCGTGTTATACCTGACTTGTGCGCCGGCCTTGGTGGGCTGCTGTCTCGCTCCTCTCGCCGTGCCCCCCCTCCTGGCCCTCCTGGACCGGGGGGGGGAGGTGGGGGTCCTCCATGTCGGCTGAAGAGCAATGGCTGCTGACAGTTGATATTTGCATTGTGGGGATTTCTTATGTTTGTGCTCCCTTGGGGGATGGGTTGAGCGGGTGTTGGACTCCCACCTGGTGCCCTTGGCCGCACTCTCAGGGGTGTAGGGGCTCCATCCTCGGGGTTTGGGGACTCGACTCATCTGGGGGTTCCCCTGCCTGTGCACCCTTTCCTGCCGCTAGAGATGGCTGGGGAGATTGTTGACCCCATCGGGGCTACCACTGGGGCCATCCTCTCGGGGTGTTTGCAAAGAGTGCTTTCTATAATTGTTAACATGTTTTTAAGGTTCTATTTTTGTTGGCTGCTTAACATGTTTGACTTAATGTTTATTTCTCGGGGTGTAACGGCTGGAGTTTGGGCCTCCATGCTATTTCCAGCCTCTTCCCCCTTTAGACCTGTGCTCATGTTAGCCGTTCTGGCTTGGAAGTGAGTGCCTCCTCTTAGGCTTTTTTAGCTTTCCCTCCTTGTCCCCTCTCTCCCCTCCTGCTTCTTTCTTGGTCTATTGACCTCCCCCCCTCCTCTCTCTCTCTCTATCTATTTCTGCTCCCCTTTACTTACATCGCTCTAGCTTTCCCTCTTTTTCTGCATATAATTTCTTCCCCCTCCTCTCACTCCCCCTCCCTTCCCCTTTTTTTTCTAAGTCCCTCCCATTCCCTCACCCCTCCCTGTCACAGCGATGGATAGTCTACGAATGACCTCTCTTAATGCAAGGGGCCTCAATGTCCCCACGAAAAATGTAGACTGCTTCTCCACGACCTCAGGAGATCCCGCACTGTCATAGCGTTCATTCAGGAAACCCACTTTTGGACGGGAGGCCTTCCCTTCCTTCCGAATAGATTTTTCCCTTGTGTGTATCACACCTCTAACCAGACCACCAAATCTAAAGGTGTTTCGATCCTACTCTCCAACAGACTCCCTTGGTCCCTCTCAGAATCACGCCTGGATCCCAACGGCCGTTACTTATTCCTCAAGGGCCACATTGGCGGCGTTGGGGTGACACTGGCTACTATACGTCTCCATAGGGCAGATCACGTGGTCAGATCAAGCCCGGTCTCACACCACATCAACTTGGAACGTTCCCCACACTCATCGGAGTGGCATTGGCACCTCAATGAGGGCTTGTTGCAGGTACCTGAGGTTTTGGCGGATGTCACCAGGGAACTACAGGAATACTTCCGTACTAACATTACCCCAGACAGTGACCCAGGGATAGTTTGGGAAGCCCACACGGTGGTTATAAGAGGAGTATTGATCAGACATGGCTCACATATAAAGAAGCAACGGGAGGCTCTCCTGGCCAAACTGCAAACAGATCTGCAGACCCTCGAACAAAACCACAAGCAGACCTTGGATCCCGCGGTGGGCTCTGAACTGAAACTTTTGCAAAATCAGATTGCTGACCCTTTACGCAATAAGGCGAAAGCTGCCTTACAAATGTATAAAAAGGTCTTGTATGAATCGGGCGATAAATGCGGGAAGCTCCTATCGAAATCTCTTCAGGATCTGCGGTGCGTCCCTTTTCTCTCAGTTGCGCAGGGTCATAAGTCCCACATGCCGAAAGACATTGTGCACCCGTTCAGAAACTATTACTCGCCCCTCTATAACCTCCCCTCTGCACCCCACGTTTTCCAATCAATTGATTCTTATCTCTCCTCTGTCCACCTCCGTTCGCCTGACCGCCAGGCCTTGGAAGCCCCTTTTACTGCAGAAGAACTGTAGAAGGTGATTGCCTCCACTAAATCAGGAAAAGCGCCTGGTCCAGACGATCTCACCACCCAATATTACAAACCCTTCTCCTCCCTGCTGACCCCCCACATGATTGAACTGTTTAACGGGTTGGACTCGACGGCTTCCTTGCCTCCTGATACTCTTCTAGCACATATCTCAGTCATTCCTAAGGAGGGCAAAGACCCCTCAGTTTGTGGTAGCTATAGGCCGATTTCCTTATTGAATGTCGATCTCAAACTGTTTACCAAGTTGCTGGCCTCCAGACTACAGACCCTTCTCCCTCAGCTGATCCACCTTGACCAGGTGGGATTTGTCCCTTCTAGGGAAGCGAGGGATAACACGATCAAGGCCATCAACCTAGTACACATTGCAAACTCCTTTTGGATCCCCTGTATTTTCCTCAGTACGGACACTGAAAAGGCATTCAACAGGGTCAGCTGGGACTTTATGTTCGCAGCGCTACACACCATGGGATTTGGACCCCAGGTGCTCTGTTGGATCCGTAGCATCTACTCCGCCCCACACTCGCTGGTGAAGGTTAATGGAATTTTCTCTGAGCCGTTTGACATCTCCAACGGCACACACCAGGGCTGCCCACTCTAACCTTTGTTATTTGCCCTATCCCTGGAACCCTTTCTGACGTCTGTCCACTCCAATCCGGATATATCGGGTGTGACCGTCGGGGACACTGCTCACAAGATCTTGGCCTATGCGGACGACCTCCTTTTCTCTCTGTCCTCACCCCACATTTCGCTTCCGAATCTGCTTGCGAAATTTGAAAGATATGGGGCGGTCTCTAACCCGTTCTGCCACTAAGCAGAGCACCTTGGTGCCCTACATCCCTGCGCTCCTCACTCTGGTCTCATCCTACCATTGGCCCCACTCTTCAGGTCTGTTCAGCAATCTGCAAGATCACTCGCTTTCCTCTCTACACTTTCCGCTTTTCCCTATCCTGGGAAACCCAGCCTTTCCCCCGGGGTAGAGGATGTCCACTTTGGGATGCTCCTGTCTCAAGGGGTCTCGCAGGCCTCCCATTTTCTTGAATCTGGTTCCTGGCCCTCACTGGCAGTACTCACTGCCCCGCAGGGACCTTATTGGCTGCAATTTTGGCAAGCCCTGCAACTGCGGCACTTTTTCAGCACTCTGGGTGACCCCACCCCCTTCTGCAGACCACCTACATTATTTGAGGCCTACTGCTCATCGGGAAATCCTCTCCCCCGCATCCTGTCTTAAATTTACGCTTTACTTATCAAACCCCCAGCGGGGTTCCTTCTGCCTGATCTGACCAGGTGGGAAAGGGCCCTGAATAGGACCTTCATGCCGCCACAACGCCAAAATATTACTCTCCTAGCCCTTAAAACCTCCATCTGCACACGCATTCAGGAGATGAATTATAAGCTACTGAGCCACTGGTACTATACACCCACTGCCCTCTGTAGATTCTTCCCGAACGCCTCGGATCGTTGCTGGCGATGCAGGGAGGAACCGGGTGATATGTTTCATATTTTCTGGAGCTGCTCGAAGCTGACTCCTTTCTGGTTGGAGGTGAGGCGGATCACCCAAAAGTTCACAGACTTCCCAGTGTCGGATGACCCGGCTTTCTTCTTACATTGTTCGCAAATTTCTGTCAAAAAATACAAAAAATCAATTTTGCGCCATCTCCTTAACACTGCCAAAGCTTGAATTAGTCTCTGTTGGAAAAGTGCTGCTCCCCCCCCCCTCCGTAGCTATGTGGTTGAATAAAGTTAGATATGTGGAGGCTTTGTAAGACCTAGTCCTGACCTACCAGGGCAGCAGGGATCAATATGACAAAACTTGGGCGCTCTGGAATCAATTTGTCTTCTCGGATGAGGGGAAGGTCCTCCTTAACGAATAACTCCCTGGCAGATGCTGCCCCCCCCCCCCTATAGGTTCCTGAGGATGCTGCCATGCTATCCAATCCCCCCCCCACACTTTTTTTTCTCTCCCCTTACCCCTCTCCCCCCTTCCTGCCTCATAATACCTCTAATGTCTTCCCCCTTTTTCCTTTCCCCTTCTCTTCTACTTCCCCTACTAGTAAATCATTTTTCTTAAGAGAAAAAAAAAAAAAAAGAGACATTTTTTGGATACATGTGAATCACGCTTCATATTTAAAGCCGAGCATAACCACCAGTCGCTGAAGATTTGCTAAGTCAATCTCTGCCTTTTGCTGACTCCAACTTGCATTTCCTCTAAGGATTGTTCTTTGCAATTCTTTTTTGGCTTAACTCTTCGTATCTGCTGATTTTTCACTGGTGAAACTACTGAATATTTGTTGCTATACGACTGTTGCATTGATCTCTTTTATGTTCCTAAATAAAGAATTTAAAAGAAAAAAAAACATGCTACAGCAAAAATGACATTTTTAAGGAAAAAAAAAACAAGTTAAATCCCATTTAAAATGACTCGCGGTTACAATTTCACCCATCTATTGAAAAAATAAAGAAAAAAACAGCCCGGGGTCCCCTCCCCAGTTCATACCAGCTCTTCAGGTCTGCTATGGATTTTACGTCAAGATAAAAAAAAAATATGCGTGCCCCCCCCCCCAAATCCATACCATATTATGCAGGTATGCAGTCTGGCAGGTCAGAAAGGGGGATGAGCGCCCCACCCTCCTGAACCACACCAGGCCACATTCCCTCCCACTCCAAAGCACCTTGGACTCTTCCTGACAACCCTGAGCTGAGCTGTGGTTGGCAGGGTTTGCTGGCAGGGTACTTATCATAATCTGAAAGCCCCCCCCCCCCCCAGATCCGAGTCCCCCTATGCGAATGGGTGTCAGGGACATTCCGGTAATAGGCAGATGCGCATTAGCCATTTTAGCATTGGTGCCTAAATGGCATATATAAGGGCAGCAGCTGCTGTCTGATCTGCAGCTTTACCTGAGTTCTGTTCCTGTGCCTGTATTTGATTCCTGTATTGACCCGGCTTGTCTGACCACGTTTGTTTATCTCCAGTCCTGACCCCGGCTTTCCTAGACTCTGTTATATCTGTTTTTCTGCCTGATATCCTACTGCCAACCTCTGCCTGTGCACAGACTATTCTCTGCCTTATACCATATCTGATTATCTGTGTCTGATCTGACTGGTCTTACCCTGCTCCAAATTTTACAAAAGTAATAACCACACAAGACAGTTTTTGACAAACTCTTTATTAAAAAATTAAAAAATAGTGTCCGTCGATGTAAACTCATAATCAATCATGCCGCCCGCCGACCTGAAAAATAGAAAAAATTAAAAACGCTCTCGCCTCCTGCCGCATCCCCGCTCCGTGCTTTGACATTTCTTATATAGGCAAGGGGCAGGGCCACCTGGCTACGTCACCCAGTGTTGTAGCATCACGTGATGTCAGAAGGGGGCAGCTTCACCGGGTGATGTAGCCAGGTGGCCCTGCCCCTTGCCTATATAAGGAATGTCAAAGCGCATACAGAGGGAGGCCTCCCAGGAGGTGAGAGCATTTTTTCATTTTTTCAATTTTTCGGGTCAGTGGGTGATGTGATTGACAATGGATTTACATAGAGAGAGACACTATTTTTTATTTTTTAATAAAGGATTTGTCACAAACTGTCTCATGTGGTTATTACTTTTGTACACTTTTTTGGTGAATAGGTAGGGGTACTATGTATTCGATACCAATTCAAATAAGGGGGACCCGGGATGTGGTGGTTGCTAAAGGGGGCTTCCATATCTTCCAGATTCTGGTAAGCTTCCTGCCCGCAGACCCAAACAACCACAGCCCAGGGTTGTCAGAAAGAGGCCCTTGTCCCCATCAACATTGGGACAAGGTGCTTTGGGGCGGGGGGCTTCCAAAGCTACCACCCCACCATGTTGAGGGCATGTGGCCTGATATGGTTCAGGATGGAGCCACTCTTTTTTGGGGACCCAAAAAAAAAAAAAGGTGTCCCTCAATGTAAATCCATTGTCAATCACGCCGCCCGCCAACCTAAAAAATAAAAAAAATTAAGAATGCTCTACCACCTGGGTTGGCCTCCTAGCTAATGCTCTAAGCTTTGACATTTCTTATTTAGGTTAGGAGCCGAGTCATCTGTCTACATCACCTGGTGGCACCGCCCCTTCTGAAATCATGGCGGGCAGCATGATTGATGATGGATTTACATCGAGGGACATTTTTTTTACTTTTTAATAAAGGATTTGTCAAAAATCTGTCTTGTGTGATTATTACATTTTTACGCTTTTTTGGTGACTCGGTAGGGGGGGTTGGGGGCTCAAATCTGGGGCCTTTTTTTAAAAATTTTGGAGTGAAGTGGGGTTCCCCTCCAAAATCTTAAACGACCCGAAGAGCTTTCATCTTAGATCCAATGACAATGTGCCTAGGCTTTCAGATTTGAGAGCTGCCTTTCCCCACAATAATGTTTTTAAGCTCCTGTTGCTCTTTGTCCACTCCAGCAAAACTGTTAACATTTTAATGCTGATTAATGTAAGGTTCAAGAAGATGTGACAAACAAATCTTAAGTGTCAGCTAGTCTGGATTTATAAAAGACAAATGTTTTAAAACAGAATCTACTTTTTTATTATGGAAGAAAAAGAAATAGGTGGAGGGATTTTGGTTAAACATTTAATATGATATCTCACAACTATGCTATGAAAAATGTAGGGCCATTTGTTTTGTAATATGTAAAATGTAATTTGGTTTAGCGGCAGCATTCAGATATTTGCAATCAGTGATTTATACTATATGATCCAAGGTTTCAAGTGAAATACATCAGGATTTAGTGACTGCTTAATTTTTGTTTACATTATATTTTATAAAATGTGGGTGCTATTTTTGTTTACAAATGAAAAAACTATTTCTAAACAAAATATAATCATTGGAAGATGCCTGTAATTTGGAACCTGGAAGCAAAGGGGTTGATTTACTAAAGGCAAACATGTTGTTCACTTTGCAAGCTAAATTTCGTATAGCAAGGGAAATTTCTCTTAGCCTTCTGCATGAGGTGAAGCTCTGTCGCTATCCATAATCCAGTCATGTGAAAGAAAAGTATGCTTTTTTGCTTGCATGTGATTAGGTATTCTTTACTAGGTGAGTTTTCATCACATTCACTAGATTAAGGAAAAATTCCCTTTCAAAATGAACAGCCTATTTGCCTTTATTAAATTAACCCCATTGAGTGATAAGGTTACCACATGGTAAATGAGGTTCTGTGTGAATAAATGCAAAATTATGCACTTGGGGGATAAAGATAGGCAAGCCGGGGGAAAATTGGATCTTGTGATGAAGAAAGAGCTGCTTATATTGCAGACGTAATCCTCTCTTGTATTAAAAGAGGATAAACTTAACAAAGAGAGACAGAGACGTTCTATTGCTCAATACAAAGCATTAGTTCAGTCTCATCGTGAGATTAATTTACAAAACAGATGTTCTGGAACTGGAAAGGGTGCAGAAAACTGGCAATAAAATGTATAAAAGGGCATGGAAGAATTATGAGAAAACAAACTTAACTGAATGCATTCATTCCAGAGAAGAAGTGATTATGAGGAAATAAAAGCAATTTTTGGTTATACATTTTGCTTGTCATTTTATAAAAAATATGTTATATAATCCTTTGCAATATTTATAGAACAGCCCTGGTTAAAAAAAAAAAATAATATATATATATATATATATATATATAGTGCCTTGCGAAAGTATTCAGCCCCCTTGAACTTTTCGACCTTTTGCCACATTTCAGGCTTCAAACATAAAGATATAAAACTGTAACTTTTTGTGAAGAAGCAACAATAAGTGGGACATAATCATGAAGTGGAACGAAATTTATTGGATATTTCAAACTTTTTGAACAAATAAAAAACTGAAAAATTGGGCGTGCAAAATTATTCAGCCCACTCAAGTTAATACTTTGTAGCGCCACCTTTTTTGCTGCGAATACAGCTGTAAGTCGCTTGGGGTATGTCTCTATCAGTTTTGCACATCGAGAGACTGAAATTTTTGCCCATTCCTCCTTGCAAAACAGCTCGAGCTCAGTGAGGATGGATGGAGAGCGTTTGTGAACAGCAGTTTTCAGTTCTTTCCACAGATTCTCAATTGGATTCAGGTCTGGACTTTGACCTGGCCATTCTAACACCTGGATATGTTTATTTGTGAACCATTCCATTGTAGATTTTGCTTTATGTTTTGGATCATTGTCTTGTTGGAAGACAAATCTCCGTCCCAGTCTCAGGTCTTTTGCAGACTCCATCAGGTTTTCTTCCAGAATGGTCCTGTATTTGGCTCCATCCATCTTCCCATCAATTTTAACCATCTTCCCTGTCCCTGCTGAAGAAAAGCAGGCCCAAAACATGATGTTGCCACCACCATGTTTGACAGTGGGGATGGTGTGTTCAGGGTGATGAGCTGTGTTTCTTTTATGCCAAACATAGCGTTTTGCATTGTTGCCAAAAAGTTCGATTTTGGTTTCATCTGACCAGAGCACCTTCTTCCACATGTTTGGTGTGTCTCCCAGGTAGCTTGTGGCAAACTTTAAACAACACTTTTTATGGATATCTTTAAGAAATGGCTTTCTTCTTGCCACACTTCCATAAAGGCCAGATTTGTACAGTATACGACTGATTGTTGTCCTATGGACAGAGTCTCCCACTTCAGCTGTAGATCTCTGCAGTTCATCCAGAGTGATGATGGGCCTCTTGGCTGCATCTCTTATCAGTCTTCTCCTTGTATGAGCTGAAAGTTTAGAGGGACGGCCAGGTCTTCGTAGATTTGCAGTGGTCTGATACTCCTTCCATTTCAATATTATCACTTGCACAGTGCTCCTTGGGATGTTTAAAGCTTGGGAAATCTTTTTGTATCCAAATCCGGCTTTAAACTTCTCCACAACAGTATATCGGACCTGCCTGGTGTGTTCCTTGTTCTTCATGATGCTCTCTGCGCTTTAAACGGAACTCTGAGACTATCACAGTGCAGGTGCAATAATACGGAGACTTGATAACACACAGGTGGATTCTATTTATCATCATTAGTCATTTAGGTCAACATTGGATCATTCAGAGATCCTCACTGAACTTCTGGAGAGAGTTTGCTGCACTGAATGTAAAGGGGCTGAATAATTTTGCACACCCAATTTTTCAGTTTTTTATTTGTTAACAAAGTTTGAAATATCCAATAAATTTTGTTCCACTTCATGATTGTGTCCCACTTGTTGTTGATTCTTCACAAAATATTACAGTTTTATATCTTTATGTTTGAAGCCTGAAATGTGGCAAAAGGTCGAAAAGTTCAAGGGGGCCGAATACTTTCGCAAGGCACAGTATATCACAAAAGTGACAACATCCCTCACGTTTTTGTAAATATTTTATTATATCTTTTCATGAGTCAAGAAATTACACTTTGCTGCAATGTAAAGTAGTGAATGTACAGCTTGCATAACAGAGTAAATTTGCTGTCCCCTCAAAATAACTCAACACACAACCAAAAATGTATAAACCACTGGCAACAAAAGTGAGTACACCCCTAAGTCCAAATGTTCAAATTGGGCCCAAAGTGTCAATATTTTGTGTGGCCACCATTATTTTCCAGCACTGCCTTAACCCTCTTGGGCATGAAGTTCACCAGATCTTCACAGGTTACCACTGGAGTCCTCTTCTACTCCTCCATGACGACATCACAGAGGTAGTGGATGTTAGAGACCTTGCCCTCCTCCACCTTTCATTTGAGGATGCCCTACAGATGCTCAATAGGGTTTAGGTCTAGAGACATTCTTGGGATGTCCATCACCTTTACCCCCAGCTTCTTTAGCAAGACAGTGTTCGTCTTGGAGGTGTGTTTGGGCTCTTTATCATGTTGGAATACTGTCCTGCGGCCCCGTCTCCAAAGGGAGGGGATCATGCTCTGCTTCAGTATGTCACAGTACATGTTGGCATTCATGATTCCCTCAATGAACTGTAGCTCTCCAGTGCTGGCAGCACTCATGCAGCCCCAGACCATGACACTCTCACCACCATGCTTGACTGCAGGCAAGACACACTTGTCTTTGTATTCCTTACTTGGTTACCACCAAACACGTTTGACATCATCTGAACCAAATACGTTTATCTTGGTCTCATCAGACTACAGGACATGGTTCCAGCAATCCATGTCCTTAGTCTTCTTGTCTTCAGCAAATTGCTTGCAGGCTTCCTTGTGCATCATCTTTAGAAGAGGCTTCCTTCTGGGACAACAGCCATGCAGACCAATTTGATGCAGTGTGCGGTGTATGGTCTGAGCACTGACAGGCTGACCCCCCACCCCTTCAACCTCTGCAGCAATGCTGGCAGCACACATATGTCTATTTCTCAAAGGCAACCTCTGTATAGGACACTGAACACGTGCACTCAACTTTTTTAAGTTTACCATGACAAGGCCTGTTCTGAGTGGAGCCTGTCCTGGTAAACCGCTGTATGGTCTTGGCCTCCATGCTGCTCCTCAGTTTCAAGGTGTTGGCAATCTTATTATAGCCTAGGCCATCTTTATGTAGAGCAAGAATTCTTTTTTTCAGATCCTCAAGGAGTTCTTCGCCATGAGGTGCCATGTTGAACTTCCAGTGACCAGTATGAGAGAGTGAGAACGATAACACCAAATTTAACAAATCTGCTCCCCATTCACACCTGAGACCTTGTAAAACTAACAGGTCACATGGCACCGGGGAGGAAAAATGGCTAATTGGGCCCAATTTGGACATTTTCCCTTAGGGGTGTACTCACTTTTGTTGCCAGTGGTTTAGACATATTGGCTGTGTGTTGAGTTATTTTGAGGGAAAAGCAAATTTACACTATTATACAAGTACACTCACTACTTTACATTGTAGCAAAGTGTAATTTCTTCAGTGTTGTCACATGAAAAGATATAATAAAATATTTACAAAAATGTTAGGGGTGTACTCACTTTTGTAAGATACGGTATGTATATAAATATATATATACATACATTTTTTTCAGGAGAGATATGATCAAATGTCACAATTACAGCAGGAACCTAATTTGAATAATTACAATATTTTACTTTTTAAGGTCACCACAACAGGCAGAAGGGCTCCCCTTATGCAACAGAAGGAGGCATGATTTAATTTCCAACCGTGAAAGAGATTATTTTCTGTAATTAATATTGTGAACCAGTCTTAACCAGATAATTCATAAATGTAAAATAAATGATTAAATGTAGATAGTTAACAGTTTAACAATTATTTTATTGTAATAGAATCATTGATTAGCTCTAATTGATTTTAGAATGTATCATGCACTATATATTTTTAATGATATGTTTTAATATTATATACATTCTGCTGGTTTAGGATTTACAATTTGGACAGACAACAGCAACTATGTGCACTAATCTATGCACACTCTAATCCCATAATCCATAGCACCTAGTCCATCAAGCAAGGGAAGGTGACTGTCAGGGCACCAATAGCAGGAGGGCTCTAGGACTCAGTATCCGTCAGAACAGGAGAAGGGCTCTAGGACCCAGCATGGTAACCCCGCAGCACAACAGAGGTAAACCTGAACCCTTTCTGCAAGCAACTCTGCAGGCGACCTGTGCGACTTTGGGCCTAACTCCCCCTTTCTCCTCTCCAGGGGAGTTTGGAACTTAGCTGTAAGGGAAGCCCTCTCTTCCAGAAGTTGCCAATCTTTCCTTAGATCCATTTCTAGAAAATAACACTTTTTTAAAATTCTTAAGCCTCTGAGAGTTATATGTAGGTCTAAATGTTTAGTAAGGAAAGATGGATCCCACCTTTGTGCATTCAAGTCGTTTGGCATCTTCCAATATCAAAAAAAGCTTTATGCATGTTTACCTCAAACTTCTGAGTATGGAGTGGTTGGCATCTGACTGTTAGCTTCATCATCCAGAGCACAGGAGTCCTCCACTGATGAGCCCAAAGTACCCATCACTTTGTTAGAAAACCGTTTAAAAACAATTTTAATCTATATATTCAATGTAGATCAATACTGGAGAGAAGGAGATAAAAAAGAAAAAAAAAACTTTCCAGACAAAGGCCCCCTATGTTAAGTTTTCAAATGGTATATATACCAAAAACTGTTTTATACGATATTGACACCCTTATCTTTTAAATAGATAAGCGTTAAATAACAGCAAATAAAATGTGGTAAAATACAGCATGCGGTATAGTTGCATAAATTCAATTCACTAAGAATTTTGAGTTAAATAACGGATGCAGTATTTTGCAGATTACTCTGTAATTTCTGTATTTTCTCATGTGGTAATTTATCACACATGTTGGTGGTTCAGGGCTGTTTAGGGTAATTTTCTGTGGGCAGCTTTGGTCATTGCATAATTTCTGTTGGTGTTTCCTAAAGAGCAAAAAAAGGTGTCCATTTGTGTGGGTGTTCCTAGAAGGAAGATGTGCACATTTGTGTGTGTGTGTGTGTGTGTGTGTGTGTGTGTGTGTGGGGGGGGGGGGGGTGGAATGGGGGGTGTTGTAATACCCAACTGTGTGGGTTTCCAGAGGAAGAAGATTGCCCATTTCTGTATATGTCGAAGGGTAAAAGAGTGTCCCTCTTTGACTGTGTTATATGTAAATTGTTAATTTCAAGGATCATACACATAACTGCTATGTAGAAACCACCGTGTCCATTTTTGTTTTGGTTGTATATTTTTTACATGTCATGCTGCTGCAATTGTAAAATGGCTGAAAACAAATTAAAATAAAAAAAATAATTTGACCTTTTTATTTTCTTTGATTCATTTTTAATTATGTATACATTGCAATTTGTTTAAATGTGTTGTGTTTAATAATTGTTGTTGGCATCAGATAAGTAGAGGCAGTGTACTACTAATCACCAAACAACACCCCCACCCCACCCTACCCCACCACACACAATACATAAACCATGTGCCCATGTGCATCCTATGAAAAGGTGCACAGGGTATATTTTAGGTTTAGAAAAATTACACTTTAGCAGACATGTCATATCTAAAATGTAAGTGATCAATCAACTGCTGCTGACACACATTGCCGTGAGGATTGGGCGATATTTTGGGTACGAAGATATCCTCTTCATCCTCCATGAGCTCCACATCAATGCCTTGAAGCAGTCCAGTATGCAAAGAGATGTTGTGGAAGATGCAGCAGGCCAGGAACATGTCCCCAACTTTCTCCGGAGCAAATTTAAGGAAACCTGTAGACAGCAAAATGCACCAGTACCTACTCTTCAGGACACTGAATGTCCACTCAATGACAATCCAGGTCCTGGATAGGGATGATCGAACTTTTGAAAAGTTCGGTTCGACCAGAACACCCTAACTTCCTGAAAGTTCGGGTCCGGATTCCAGAACCCCATTGAAATCAATGGGACCCGAACTTCGGTAATCAAAAAACACAATTTTGAAGCCCTAAAACCCAATAAATGCCCCTAAAAGTGCCTAGGGTTCTGGGTCATGCCCCAGGGACTATTAATCATACAAAAAAGTTCTTAAAAATTGTCGTTTGTGATAGAGAGCCAATTATTGAAAAAATTATTGAAAAAAAAAATGAGATTTCTTTGGATTTAGTGTCTGGGGGGTCTAAAAAGTGAAGTTTCAGCTCTGTAGCATGTCCAGAACCAGAAAAAAAAAGATTGTTTGTCTTAGAATTGCAGTAGAGCAGGCATATGGCTCCGCTACTTTCACACCTGGGCGTTTTTGTTTCAGGCATTTATTGGGCTTTTTTGTGGACATCTTTGGAGGCAGGCATGACATCTGAACTTCTGTGTAGGGGTATATATACACACACACATATATGTATATATACACATACACACATATAGGTGTGAAAGTAGCGGAACCCTATGCCTGAGCTAATGAAATTATTTGCAGGGATGGGTTCCATCCTATCACACCTGTATGTGTGTATGTGTATATATACATATATGTGTGTGTGTATATATACCCCTATACAGAAGTTCAAATGTTATGCCTGCCTCCAAAGATGTCCGAAAAATGCCCAAAAAACGCCTGCAACAACACACCTGGGCGTTTTTGGTGCAGGCGTTTTTTTGGGCATTTCTTGGGCGTCTTTGGAGGCAGGCATAACTTCTGAACTTCTGTATAGGAGTATATATACACACACAACACATATATGTTTATATACACATACACACATATAGGTGTGATAGGAGCGGAGCCACATCCCTGCAAATAATTTCATTAGCGCAGGCATAGGGTTCCGCTACTTTCACACCTATATGTGTGTATGTGTATATATACATATATGTGTGTGTGTGTGTGTGTGTGTATATACCCCTATACAGAAGTTCAGATGTCATGCCTGCCTCCAAAGACGCCCAAAAAATGCACAATAAACGCCTGCAACAAAATCACCCAGGTGTGTTGTTGCAGGTGTTTTTTTGGGCATTTCTTGGGCGTCTTTGGAGGCAGGCATAACATCTGAACTTCTGTATAGGGGTATATATATACACACACATATATGTATATATATACACATACACACATATAGGTGTGATAGGAGTGGAGCCACATCCCTGCAAATAATTTCATTAGCGCAGGCATAGGGTTCTGCTACTTTCACACCTATATGTGTGTATGTGTATATATACATATATGTGTGTGTGTGTATATATACCCCTATACAGAAGTTCAGATGTCATGCCTGTCTCCAAAGACGCTCAAAAAATTCACAATAAACGCCTGCAACAAAAACGCCCAGGTGTGTTGTTGCAGGCATTTTTTTGGGCATTTCTTGGGCATCTTTGGAGGCAGGCATAACATCTGAACTTCTGTATAGGTGTATATATACACACACACATATATGTATATATACACATACACACATATAGGTGTGATAGAAGCGGAGCTACATCCCTGTAAATAATTTCATTAGCGCAGGCATAGGTTTCTGCTACTTTCACACCTATATGTGTGTATGTGTATATATACATATATGTGTGTGTGTATATATATACCCCTATACAGAAGTTCAGATGTTATGCCTGCCTCCAAAGATGCCCAAAAAATGCCCAAAAAAACGCCTGCAAAAAAACACCCAGGTGTGTTGTTGCAGGCGTTTTTTTGGGCATTTTTTTGGGCGTCTTTGGAGGCAGGCATAACATCTGAACTTCTGTATAGGGGTATATATACACACACACATATATGTATATATACACATACACACATATAGGTGTGATAGGAGCTGAGCCAAAGACGTCCACAAAAAAGCCCAATAAACGCCTGCAACAAAAACAGCCAGGTGTGAAAGTAGCGGAGCCCTATCCCTGCTCTACTGCAATTCTAAGACAAACAATCTTTTTTCTATGGCGGTCACCCTGACATGGAAGAGTTTGGTCACCCTGCCATAGCAGTCAGAGTCAGTTCACCCTACACTACACTACAGTCACCCTGACACTTAACACTTTCCCTACAGAAACTAGATTATTGAATCTAACTATAGTGGAAAATAGTACCCTAACTACACTAGATATCCCTTTCCTCACACTAATAATTGCTAAATGACACTTTTGAAGCAGTAGTAACAGAACTGCTTCCACTCTCTTCCACAGCCCCTGTATTACAGTGCTAGAGATTTGGCGGGGCTATGTTATATACTGGGGGGCGTATTCACTACTGATTGGCCTCTGGATCCCCTAGTCACTCCAATCACATTCCTAGCATCCTCCTGCCCCCTCAATTGGCTTTTACTGATGGTTCTGGTCCAATCACAGGCTTTTAAAGCCCAGTTCCTGTCCCATTGCATTTTGGTCGGTTCTGGTTGCCGAATTCCAAAGTTTTTCCGCAAAAAGTTCGGAATTCGGCCGAATTTCGAACAGTCAATGTTCGGGTCGAAAACTGTGTAAACCATCAATAATTCATATAGGTGACCAACTATCAACAATTCATATAAGTGAAAAATTCAATAGACATAGAGTTAATAATTGTTAAAAATTAAAACATTAGTGATTAAATAAGTCCCAAGAAAAATCCAATAAAGTGCAAAAATGTGCAAAGAAATAAATATCTGTATCAGCCAATCTTCAAGCAAAGGTGTGTGCCGAGAAACACCCTGTGTGCTGCTTCTAACAATCTCCCCAAACTGACTCACCAGATGGAGTGGCTGGTAAGATTATAAACCAGCTATTATGCCTTTTTCTATAGAGTATATCCAGAATGCAGGATCATGATCCACTTTAAACGGTCATCCTCAGACAGGCAATCACATACTGTATATCAGGCAGGGATGTTTCATATATAAGGAGGGAAGATGAATCCACATAGCGTGATTCCATAAAACATATAGACTTTTATTCACTTTTTAAGGTTAACCTACATTCAACAAGTGTCATGCTGACATTAAGGGTCCCAGTGTGACTTTAAAATGTATTAAGAAGGGGGCGTGGCTGAACTGCGGATGTGAGAGGACATGCATGCTGCGAGCTCCGCTGCTGATCCTTGCCATTATACTGTGTAACTTCACATCCTGCTCCACTTTCTGCAACCCGCCGGTGCCTTGTGCCCCCCGGAGTGCCGCGATCACCCGGTGAGTCCCCCATCTTCCTTCCATGATATCTAAAAGGGGTAAAGAGGGGAAATCTGCACAGGCCGGCCCGATCCAAGATGGCGGCACCCCGCAGCGCACAGCACAGAAGGCCACTTATCTGGAGGCTGCACAGAAACTGTTTGCTAAGCCTGCTGCCCAGGACCCCCAATTACAGTCTGGGGACCATCGATCCAGCTCACCGGGGTCATATTCTGATACGGATGACACTGTACCGCTGGGGGATCTCTCCCGGCAGATTGCTGATTGGGAGACTGCTGATGTGGACCAGGCCCCGAGGCAGCCATCTCCAACCCCAGACACAGAACCCATGCTGCGGGATATTATGGCTGCAGTGACCACCTGTACCACTTCGATTAAGGCCCTGACAGCGGAATTAAAGGGGGTTAAGGCTGAGATATCGTTCATGCGACATGACATGCAGAAACTGAGGGAGAGGACAGCTGCAGTGGAGGGCAGGGTTAGCTCCCTGGAAGATGATATGGTGCCTTTGCAAAGGGAAGTGAAACATACTGCCCTGCTCTAAGCCCAGCAAGCTGCACGTCTAGATGACCTAGAGAATAGGATGAGACGGAGCAATATTAGAGCAATTGGGATCCCTGAGCGGGCAGAAGGTAAAAATCCTGTGGCTTTTATTGAGAACTGGCTGCTGTCTACTTTTGGGCAAGAATCCTTTACCAACATGTTTTCAGTGGAACGTGCTCATCGGGTACCTATGAGACCTCTCCCTCCTGGAGCCCCCCCGCGCACTTTCATCTTCAAGCTCCTCAATTATAAGGACCGAGACACCATCCTCCCTAAAGCCAGGGGCATGCAGGGGAGGCTGAAAATCGACAACTCCAGGATCTCCCTGTTCCCAGATTACTCCACGGAGGTGCAAAAACAAAGGGCGATGTTCGTGGAGATAAAGAGGAGATTGAGACCCGGTTCACACTGATGCGAGTGCCGGGGTCGCATGTAATGTCGGAGCGCACTGCTCCGACATTACATGCGATCAGCTGTGCGGTGCGAGTTTAGCCATACAGTTTGTATGGCTAAATTCGCATCGCACCCGGTGCAAACACGCACAGGAGGCATTTTTGCAGCCGCATCAGGATCGGATCGCACAGCGGTTCACACTTGTGCGATCCCATCCTGTGCGAACTGCACGATCGCACTGCGATATGCTATCAAACTGGGGGTGTCGTTAAGATTACATTGACACCCCCAGCGTATCGCATATGGCAGTGTGAACTGCCGGGGGTGCGTGTGCGATGCGGGAAAAGGCTGCGAATTCGCAGCCTTCCCGCATCGCAATAGTGTGACCCGAGCCTGAAGGACTTGAATGTTCAATATGCTATGCTGTACCCTTCCAAGCTCCGGGTGGTGGCCCGGGATGAGGTGTTGTTCTTTGACAAGACTTCTGCTGCTGTTAAATGGCTGGATGCGAATAGTGGGGCCTTGAGGGCGGCTGCCTCCCCTAGGCGGGAAGACCCCTGAAGATTGCTGCTGTTCTTTGGAACTTTTGGACTCTGTTTGGCCGGTAATGGATCTCTCCTGTTATCCTATAAGTATCTGGCCCTTGATGTTACACGCACTTTTCCTGTTTTGGCGGGAGCTCTTATGCTGCACTAATGGCTGCTACCCCTCACATGGTTGCTAATTTGGAGGAGGCTGCAATGGCATCTGTGGTCCCTCTCCGGTTTCCCCCCCTTGGTCCTGACTGGACATACCCCATTGACTTGTCCCTTTCCCCACACGTGGCAGACGTGTATTCCCTTTTTGTCCTCTTTTTTTCATTTTTCTGGTCCTGGACTTTGATTTAGTTTCTATTTTGACTGCATGCTCTATATTGCTTATCTGCATTTATGATGTCCTGTATTGAGGCTGCTCCTACTGAATGCTTTCTATGCTGGGGTTACACCGGTCCTAAGCGGGCTGGGCAGTCAACCCTGTTACTGTCTTTATATGGCTGGGGTGTACTGTTGGGGTGTAGTGGGATCACCCTGTCTGGGTGCCCTGTGCTGACTTTCTGCCCGGGATGCCTGACGCACCGTGTATGCCTGTACTTCAATTATGGCTGATAGTGTCTGTGTAATGTCCTGGAATGTGCAAGGCCTTGGCAGCCCGGTTAAGAGGACAGCGGTGCTCCGCACCATTAAACGCCTGCAGGCGGACGTGGTTTGCCTGCAGGAGACCCATATGTCTCCCTCCACTGCCCCGAGTTTGGCTCCTAGTGTATTTAGTCACCAGTTCCATTCTGTTTGCTCCACTTATTCAAGAGGGGTGTGTATTTTGATTAAGAAGGGGGTACGGTTTACATGCTCAAAGTCAGTGATTGACCCTGAAGGTCGGTTTGTTGTTTTATCCTGTCAGATAGCAAGCCTTAGGTGTATACTTGTGGCGGTCTATGTGCCTCCCCCTTATTTTGTGGGGGTGCTTAAACTTATTGTTCCACATATTGCACAACTTCCTGATGTGCCCCTGCTGATGCTGGGGGACTACAATGCTGTACTTGATACTGTCTGGGATCGGTTTTCCTCTCACTCCGGTGGACCTATGCCGGCCACAAGACCTTCGCCCTTTGCTCGGCTGGTGGGTAAACTCGGACTGACGGATGTCTGGAGGATGGGCCACCCTGATGTACGAAAGTTCTCGTGCTTCTCAGCGTCTCACGCGGGATTGTCTAGAATTGATATGGGGCTGGGTAATGGTTCGCTGCTGCCTCTGGTGGTTGCGGCGTATTATGAACCACGGTTGGTGTCCGATCATTCCCCATTTTGGGTCCGTCTGTCCCTCTTAGATAACAGGGGAAAGTCACTTTGGAAGCTCAATGTGTTCTGGCTCTTTCCTAGTCCTGATCCCCTACCACCCAAGCTAACATCCTTTTTTGCTGATAATTTAGATTCCGCAGAGGTAGGGGTGGTGTGGGATGCGGCTAAGGCGTTTATGAGGGGTCAGTTTATACGTACTGTTAATGGCATTAAATCAGACACCAAGACATGGGAAACTGCTGTGTTGGACGCGGTAAGTAGGGCGGAGGAAACTTATGTCAGGGACCCATCCCAGGATACTCAGAGGTCATGGCTAGCTGCCCAATCTATGGCCAAATCGGTCTCGATTCAACAGGCTGAGAACAAGCGCTTCTTCTTGCCGAAGAGGTATTTTGAGGAGGGAGAAAACACGGGTCATATGTTGGCTATGCTGGTTCGCTCGCAGCAGCCTGCGGCCTTTATACCCATGATTAAGGATCCTCAGGGGGTGCTCTGGCACGCCACGGCCGACATAGGGAGAGTGCTTGGGGGGTTTTATACGGATCTTTACTCCTCTAAAATTTCAGCTGACTCCCGAGAAATCGCAGATTTTGTAGCCTCATGCGATTTGCCCTCTCTATCTGCCTCGGACGTGGCTGTGCTTGGGGCTCCCCTTACGCAAGACGAAATATATGCGGCCTTAAAGTCTAAGCCGGGTAAATATCGTTTACAGTCGATACGCTGAACAGCTGGTGCCTATGCTACTACGTGTATATAACGAAGCCTATCTGACTGGCCGCCTACCTGCTTCTATGTCCGAAGCAGGTAGGCGGCCAGTTGGTTGGCAGGGTTTGCTGGCAGGGTACTTATCATAATCTGAAAGCCCCCCCCCCCCCCCCCCCAGATCCGAGTCCCCCTATGCAAATGGGTGTCAGGGACATTCCGGTAATAGGCAGATGCGCATTAGCCATTTTAGCATTGGTGCCTAAATGGCATATATAAGGGCAGCAGCTGCTGTCTGATCTGCAGCTTTACCTGAGTTCTGTTCCTGTGCCTGTATTTGATTCCTGTATTGACCCGGCTTGTCTGACCACGTTTGTTTATCTCCAGTCCTGACCCCGGCTTTCCTAGACTCTGTTATATCTGTTTTTCTGCCTGATATCCTACTGCCAACCTCTGCCTGTGCACAGACTATTCTCTGCCTTATACCATATCTGATTATCTGTGTCTGATCTGACTGGTCTTACCCTGCTCCAAATTTTACAAAAGTAATAACCACACAAGACAGTTTTTGACAAACTCTTTATTAAAAAATTAAAAAATAGTGTCCGTCGATGTAAACTCATAATCAATCATGCCGCCCGCCGACCTGAAAAATAGAAAAAATTAAAAACGCTCTCGCCTCCTGCCGCATCCCCGCTCCGTGCTTTGACATTTCTTATATAGGCAAGGGGCAGGGCCACCTGGCTACGTCACCCAGTGTTGTAGCATCACGTGATGTCAGAAGGGGGCAGCTTCACCGGGTGATGTAGCCAGGTGGCCCTGCCCCTTGCCTATATAAGGAATGTCAAAGCGCATACAGAGGGAGGCCTCCCAGGAGGTGAGAGCATTTTTTCATTTTTTCAATTTTTCGGGTCAGTGGGTGATGTGATTGACAATGGATTTACATAGAGAGAGACACTATTTTTTATTTTTTAATAAAGGATTTGTCACAAACTGTCTCATGTGGTTATTACTTTTGTACACTTTTTTGGTGAATAGGTAGGGGTACTATGTATTCGATACCAATTCAAATAAGGGGGACCCGGGATGTGGTGGTTGCTAAAGGGGGCTTCCATATCTTCCAGATTCTGGTAAGCTTCCTGCCCGCAGACCCAAACAACCACAGCCCAGGGTTGTCAGAAAGAGGCCCTTGTCCCCATCAACATTGGGACAAGGTGCTTTGGGGCGGGGGGCTTCCAAAGCTACCACCCCACCATGTTGAGGGCATGTGGCCTGATATGGTTCAGGATGGAGCCACTCTTTTTTGGGGACCCAAAAAAAAAAAAAGGTGTCCCTCAATGTAAATCCATTGTCAATCACGCCGCCCGCCAACCTAAAAAATAAAAAAAATTAAGAATGCTCTACCACCTGGGTTGGCCTCCTAGCTAATGCTCTAAGCTTTGACATTTCTTATTTAGGTTAGGAGCCGAGTCATCTGTCTACATCACCTGGTGGCACCGCCCCTTCTGAAATCATGGCGGGCAGCATGATTGATGATGGATTTACATCGAGGGACATTTTTTTTACTTTTTAATAAAGGATTTGTCAAAAATCTGTCTTGTGTGATTATTACATTTTTACGCTTTTTTGGTGACTCGGTAGGGGGGGTTGGGGGCTCAAATCTGGGGCCTTTTTTTAAAAATTTTGGAGTGAAGTGGGGTTCCCCTCCAAAATCTTAAACGACCCGAAGAGCTTTCATCTTAGATCCAATGACAATGTGCCTAGGCTTTCAGATTTGAGAGCTGCCTTTCCCCACAATAATGTTTTTAAGCTCCTGTTGCTCTTTGTCCACTCCAGCAAAACTGTTAACATTTTAATGCTGATTAATGTAAGGTTCAAGAAGATGTGACAAACAAATCTTAAGTGTCAGCTAGTCTGGATTTATAAAAGACAAATGTTTTAAAACAGAATCTACTTTTTTATTATGGAAGAAAAAGAAATAGGTGGAGGGATTTTGGTTAAACATTTAATATGATATCTCACAACTATGCTATGAAAAATGTAGGGCCATTTGTTTTGTAATATGTAAAATGTAATTTGGTTTAGCGGCAGCATTCAGATATTTGCAATCAGTGATTTATACTATATGATCCAAGGTTTCAAGTGAAATACATCAGGATTTAGTGACTGCTTAATTTTTGTTTACATTATATTTTATAAAATGTGGGTGCTATTTTTGTTTACAAATGAAAAAACTATTTCTAAACAAAATATAATCATTGGAAGATGCCTGTAATTTGGAACCTGGAAGCAAAGGGGTTGATTTACTAAAGGCAAACATGTTGTTCACTTTGCAAGCTAAATTTCGTATAGCAAGGGAAATTTCTCTTAGCCTTCTGCATGAGGTGAAGCTCTGTCGCTATCCATAATCCAGTCATGTGAAAGAAAAGTATGCTTTTTTGCTTGCATGTGATTAGGTATTCTTTACTAGGTGAGTTTTCATCACATTCACTAGATTAAGGAAAAATTCCCTTTCAAAATGAACAGCCTATTTGCCTTTATTAAATTAACCCCATTGAGTGATAAGGTTACCACATGGTAAATGAGGTTCTGTGTGAATAAATGCAAAATTATGCACTTGGGGGATAAAGATAGGCAAGCCGGGGGAAAATTGGATCTTGTGATGAAGAAAGAGCTGCTTATATTGCAGACGTAATCCTCTCTTGTATTAAAAGAGGATAAACTTAACAAAGAGAGACAGAGACGTTCTATTGCTCAATACAAAGCATTAGTTCAGTCTCATCGTGAGATTAATTTACAAAACAGATGTTCTGGAACTGGAAAGGGTGCAGAAAACTGGCAATAAAATGTATAAAAGGGCATGGAAGAATTATGAGAAAACAAACTTAACTGAATGCATTCATTCCAGAGAAGAAGTGATTATGAGGAAATAAAAGCAATTTTTGGTTATACATTTTGCTTGTCATTTTATAAAAAATATGTTATATAATCCTTTGCAATATTTATAGAACAGCCCTGGTTAAAAAAAAAAAATAATATATATATATATATATATATATAGTGCCTTGCGAAAGTATTCAGCCCCCTTGAACTTTTCGACCTTTTGCCACATTTCAGGCTTCAAACATAAAGATATAAAACTGTAACTTTTTGTGAAGAAGCAACAATAAGTGGGACATAATCATGA
Organism: Pelophylax lessonae; assembly: GCF_965119305.1. Lineage (NCBI taxonomy): Eukaryota > Metazoa > Chordata > Amphibia > Anura > Ranidae > Pelophylax > Pelophylax lessonae. The sequence continues at coordinate 155,348,703 of NC_138775.1, forward strand.
AGTGGAACGAAATTTATTGGATATTTCAAACTTTTTGAACAAATAAAAAACTGAAAAATTGGGCGTGCAAAATTATTCAGCCCACTCAAGTTAATACTTTGTAGCGCCACCTTTTTTGCTGCGAATACAGCTGTAAGTCGCTTGGGGTATGTCTCTATCAGTTTTGCACATCGAGAGACTGAAATTTTTGCCCATTCCTCCTTGCAAAACAGCTCGAGCTCAGTGAGGATGGATGGAGAGCGTTTGTGAACAGCAGTTTTCAGTTCTTTCCACAGATTCTCAATTGGATTCAGGTCTGGACTTTGACCTGGCCATTCTAACACCTGGATATGTTTATTTGTGAACCATTCCATTGTAGATTTTGCTTTATGTTTTGGATCATTGTCTTGTTGGAAGACAAATCTCCGTCCCAGTCTCAGGTCTTTTGCAGACTCCATCAGGTTTTCTTCCAGAATGGTCCTGTATTTGGCTCCATCCATCTTCCCATCAATTTTAACCATCTTCCCTGTCCCTGCTGAAGAAAAGCAGGCCCAAAACATGATGTTGCCACCACCATGTTTGACAGTGGGGATGGTGTGTTCAGGGTGATGAGCTGTGTTTCTTTTATGCCAAACATAGCGTTTTGCATTGTTGCCAAAAAGTTCGATTTTGGTTTCATCTGACCAGAGCACCTTCTTCCACATGTTTGGTGTGTCTCCCAGGTAGCTTGTGGCAAACTTTAAACAACACTTTTTATGGATATCTTTAAGAAATGGCTTTCTTCTTGCCACACTTCCATAAAGGCCAGATTTGTACAGTATACGACTGATTGTTGTCCTATGGACAGAGTCTCCCACTTCAGCTGTAGATCTCTGCAGTTCATCCAGAGTGATGATGGGCCTCTTGGCTGCATCTCTTATCAGTCTTCTCCTTGTATGAGCTGAAAGTTTAGAGGGACGGCCAGGTCTTCGTAGATTTGCAGTGGTCTGATACTCCTTCCATTTCAATATTATCACTTGCACAGTGCTCCTTGGGATGTTTAAAGCTTGGGAAATCTTTTTGTATCCAAATCCGGCTTTAAACTTCTCCACAACAGTATATCGGACCTGCCTGGTGTGTTCCTTGTTCTTCATGATGCTCTCTGCGCTTTAAACGGAACTCTGAGACTATCACAGTGCAGGTGCAATAATACGGAGACTTGATAACACACAGGTGGATTCTATTTATCATCATTAGTCATTTAGGTCAACATTGGATCATTCAGAGATCCTCACTGAACTTCTGGAGAGAGTTTGCTGCACTGAATGTAAAGGGGCTGAATAATTTTGCACACCCAATTTTTCAGTTTTTTATTTGTTAACAAAGTTTGAAATATCCAATAAATTTTGTTCCACTTCATGATTGTGTCCCACTTGTTGTTGATTCTTCACAAAATATTACAGTTTTATATCTTTATGTTTGAAGCCTGAAATGTGGCAAAAGGTCGAAAAGTTCAAGGGGGCCGAATACTTTCGCAAGGCACAGTATATCACAAAAGTGACAACATCCCTCACGTTTTTGTAAATATTTTATTATATCTTTTCATGAGTCAAGAAATTACACTTTGCTGCAATGTAAAGTAGTGAATGTACAGCTTGCATAACAGAGTAAATTTGCTGTCCCCTCAAAATAACTCAACACACAACCAAAAATGTATAAACCACTGGCAACAAAAGTGAGTACACCCCTAAGTCCAAATGTTCAAATTGGGCCCAAAGTGTCAATATTTTGTGTGGCCACCATTATTTTCCAGCACTGCCTTAACCCTCTTGGGCATGAAGTTCACCAGATCTTCACAGGTTACCACTGGAGTCCTCTTCTACTCCTCCATGACGACATCACAGAGGTAGTGGATGTTAGAGACCTTGCCCTCCTCCACCTTTCATTTGAGGATGCCCTACAGATGCTCAATAGGGTTTAGGTCTAGAGACATTCTTGGGATGTCCATCACCTTTACCCCCAGCTTCTTTAGCAAGACAGTGTTCGTCTTGGAGGTGTGTTTGGGCTCTTTATCATGTTGGAATACTGTCCTGCGGCCCCGTCTCCAAAGGGAGGGGATCATGCTCTGCTTCAGTATGTCACAGTACATGTTGGCATTCATGATTCCCTCAATGAACTGTAGCTCTCCAGTGCTGGCAGCACTCATGCAGCCCCAGACCATGACACTCTCACCACCATGCTTGACTGCAGGCAAGACACACTTGTCTTTGTATTCCTTACTTGGTTACCACCAAACACGTTTGACATCATCTGAACCAAATACGTTTATCTTGGTCTCATCAGACTACAGGACATGGTTCCAGCAATCCATGTCCTTAGTCTTCTTGTCTTCAGCAAATTGCTTGCAGGCTTCCTTGTGCATCATCTTTAGAAGAGGCTTCCTTCTGGGACAACAGCCATGCAGACCAATTTGATGCAGTGTGCGGTGTATGGTCTGAGCACTGACAGGCTGACCCCCCACCCCTTCAACCTCTGCAGCAATGCTGGCAGCACACATATGTCTATTTCTCAAAGGCAACCTCTGTATAGGACACTGAACACGTGCACTCAACTTTTTTAAGTTTACCATGACAAGGCCTGTTCTGAGTGGAGCCTGTCCTGGTAAACCGCTGTATGGTCTTGGCCTCCATGCTGCTCCTCAGTTTCAAGGTGTTGGCAATCTTATTATAGCCTAGGCCATCTTTATGTAGAGCAAGAATTCTTTTTTTCAGATCCTCAAGGAGTTCTTCGCCATGAGGTGCCATGTTGAACTTCCAGTGACCAGTATGAGAGAGTGAGAACGATAACACCAAATTTAACAAATCTGCTCCCCATTCACACCTGAGACCTTGTAAAACTAACAGGTCACATGGCACCGGGGAGGAAAAATGGCTAATTGGGCCCAATTTGGACATTTTCCCTTAGGGGTGTACTCACTTTTGTTGCCAGTGGTTTAGACATATTGGCTGTGTGTTGAGTTATTTTGAGGGAAAAGCAAATTTACACTATTATACAAGTACACTCACTACTTTACATTGTAGCAAAGTGTAATTTCTTCAGTGTTGTCACATGAAAAGATATAATAAAATATTTACAAAAATGTTAGGGGTGTACTCACTTTTGTAAGATACGGTATGTATATAAATATATATATACATACATTTTTTTCAGGAGAGATATGATCAAATGTCACAATTACAGCAGGAACCTAATTTGAATAATTACAATATTTTACTTTTTAAGGTCACCACAACAGGCAGAAGGGCTCCCCTTATGCAACAGAAGGAGGCATGATTTAATTTCCAACCGTGAAAGAGATTATTTTCTGTAATTAATATTGTGAACCAGTCTTAACCAGATAATTCATAAATGTAAAATAAATGATTAAATGTAGATAGTTAACAGTTTAACAATTATTTTATTGTAATAGAATCATTGATTAGCTCTAATTGATTTTAGAATGTATCATGCACTATATATTTTTAATGATATGTTTTAATATTATATACATTCTGCTGGTTTAGGATTTACAATTTGGACAGACAACAGCAACTATGTGCACTAATCTATGCACACTCTAATCCCATAATCCATAGCACCTAGTCCATCAAGCAAGGGAAGGTGACTGTCAGGGCACCAATAGCAGGAGGGCTCTAGGACTCAGTATCCGTCAGAACAGGAGAAGGGCTCTAGGACCCAGCATGGTAACCCCGCAGCACAACAGAGGTAAACCTGAACCCTTTCTGCAAGCAACTCTGCAGGCGACCTGTGCGACTTTGGGCCTAACTCCCCCTTTCTCCTCTCCAGGGGAGTTTGGAACTTAGCTGTAAGGGAAGCCCTCTCTTCCAGAAGTTGCCAATCTTTCCTTAGATCCATTTCTAGAAAATAACACTTTTTTAAAATTCTTAAGCCTCTGAGAGTTATATGTAGGTCTAAATGTTTAGTAAGGAAAGATGGATCCCACCTTTGTGCATTCAAGTCGTTTGGCATCTTCCAATATCAAAAAAAGCTTTATGCATGTTTACCTCAAACTTCTGAGTATGGAGTGGTTGGCATCTGACTGTTAGCTTCATCATCCAGAGCACAGGAGTCCTCCACTGATGAGCCCAAAGTACCCATCACTTTGTTAGAAAACCGTTTAAAAACAATTTTAATCTATATATTCAATGTAGATCAATACTGGAGAGAAGGAGAAAAAAAAGAAAAAAAAAACTTTCCAGACAAAGGCCCCCTATGTTAAGTTTTCAAATGGTATATATACCAAAAACTGTTTTATACGATATTGACACCCTTATCTTTTAAATAGATAAGCGTTAAATAACAGCAAATAAAATGTGGTAAAATACAGCATGCGGTATAGTTGCATAAATTCAATTCACTAAGAATTTTGAGTTAAATAACGGATGCAGTATTTTGCAGATTACTCTGTAATTTCTGTATTTTCTCATGTGGTAATTTATCACACATGTTGGTGGTTCAGGGCTGTTTAGGGTAATTTTCTGTGGGCAGCTTTGGTCATTGCATAATTTCTGTTGGTGTTTCCTAAAGAGCAAAAAAAGGTGTCCATTTGTGTGGGTGTTCCTAGAAGGAAGATGTGCACATTTGTGTGTGTGTGTGTGTGTGTGTGTGTGTGTGGGGGGGGGGGGGGGGGTGGAATGGGGGGTGTTGTAATACCCAACTGTGTGGGTTTCCAGAGGAAGAAGATTGCCCATTTCTGTATATGTCGAAGGGTAAAAGAGTGTCCCTCTTTGACTGTGTTATATGTAAATTGTTAATTTCAAGGATCATACACATAACTGCTATGTAGAAACCACCGTGTCCATTTTTGTTTTGGTTGTATATTTTTTACATGTCATGCTGCTGCAATTGTAAAATGGCTGAAAACAAATTAAAATAAAAAAAATAATTTGACCTTTTTATTTTCTTTGATTCATTTTTAATTATGTATACATTGCAATTTGTTTAAATGTGTTGTGTTTAATAATTGTTGTTGGCATCAGATAAGTAGAGGCAGTGTACTACTAATCACCAAACAACACCCCCACCCCACCCTACCCCACCACACACAATACATAAACCATGTGCCCATGTGCATCCTATGAAAAGGTGCACAGGGTATATTTTAGGTTTAGAAAAATTACACTTTAGCAGACATGTCATATCTAAAATGTAAGTGATCAATCAACTGCTGCTGACACACATTGCCGTGAGGATTGGGCGATATTTTGGGTACGAAGATATCCTCTTCATCCTCCATGAGCTCCACATCAATGCCTTGAAGCAGTCCAGTATGCAAAGAGATGTTGTGGAAGATGCAGCAGGCCAGGAACATGTCCCCAACTTTCTCCGGAGCAAATTTAAGGAAACCTGTAGACAGCAAAATGCACCAGTACCTACTCTTCAGGACACTGAATGTCCACTCAATGACAATCCAGGTCCTGGATAGGGATGATCGAACTTTTGAAAAGTTCGGTTCGACCAGAACACCCTAACTTCCTGAAAGTTCGGGTCCGGATTCCAGAACCCCATTGAAATCAATGGGACCCGAACTTCGGTAATCAAAAAACACAATTTTGAAGCCCTAAAACCCAATAAATGCCCATAAAAGTGCCTAGGGTTCTGGGTCATGCCCCAGGGACTATTAATCATACAAAAAAGTTCTTAAAAATTGTCGTTTGTGATAGAGAGCCAATTATTGAAAAAATTATTGAAAAAAAAAATGAGATTTCTTTGGATTTAGTGTCTGGGGGGTCTAAAAAGTGAAGTTTCAGCTCTGTAGCATGTCCAGAACCAGAAAAAAAAAGATTGTTTGTCTTAGAATTGCAGTAGAGCAGGCATATGGCTCCGCTACTTTCACACCTGGGCGTTTTTGTTTCAGGCATTTATTGGGCTTTTTTGTGGACATCTTTGGAGGCAGGCATGACATCTGAACTTCTGTGTAGGGGTATATATACACACACACATATATGTATATATACACATACACACATATAGGTGTGAAAGTAGCGGAACCCTATGCCTGAGCTAATGAAATTATTTGCAGGGATGGGTTCCATCCTATCACACCTGTATGTGTGTATGTGTATATATACATATATGTGTGTGTGTATATATACCCCTATACAGAAGTTCAAATGTTATGCCTGCCTCCAAAGATGTCCGAAAAATGCCCAAAAAACGCCTGCAACAACACACCTGGGCGTTTTTGGTGCAGGCGTTTTTTTGGGCATTTCTTGGGCGTCTTTGGAGGCAGGCATAACTTCTGAACTTCTGTATAGGAGTATATATACACACACAACACATATATGTTTATATACACATACACACATATAGGTGTGATAGGAGCGGAGCCACATCCCTGCAAATAATTTCATTAGCGCAGGCATAGGGTTCCGCTACTTTCACACCTATATGTGTGTATGTGTATATATACATATATGTGTGTGTGTGTGTGTGTGTGTATATACCCCTATACAGAAGTTCAGATGTCATGCCTGCCTCCAAAGACGCCCAAAAAATGCACAATAAACGCCTGCAACAAAATCACCCAGGTGTGTTGTTGCAGGTGTTTTTTTGGGCATTTCTTGGGCGTCTTTGGAGGCAGGCATAACATCTGAACTTCTGTATAGGGGTATATATATACACACACATATATGTATATATATACACATACACACATATAGGTGTGATAGGAGTGGAGCCACATCCCTGCAAATAATTTCATTAGCGCAGGCATAGGGTTCTGCTACTTTCACACCTATATGTGTGTATGTGTATATATACATATATGTGTGTGTGTGTATATATACCCCTATACAGAAGTTCAGATGTCATGCCTGTCTCCAAAGACGCTCAAAAAATTCACAATAAACGCCTGCAACAAAAACGCCCAGGTGTGTTGTTGCAGGCATTTTTTTGGGCATTTCTTGGGCATCTTTGGAGGCAGGCATAACATCTGAACTTCTGTATAGGTGTATATATACACACACACATATATGTATATATACACATACACACATATAGGTGTGATAGAAGCGGAGCTACATCCCTGTAAATAATTTCATTAGCGCAGGCATAGGTTTCTGCTACTTTCACACCTATATGTGTGTATGTGTATATATACATATATGTGTGTGTGTATATATATACCCCTATACAGAAGTTCAGATGTTATGCCTGCCTCCAAAGATGCCCAAAAAATGCCCAAAAAAACGCCTGCAAAAAAACACCCAGGTGTGTTGTTGCAGGCGTTTTTTTGGGCATTTTTTTGGGCGTCTTTGGAGGCAGGCATAACATCTGAACTTCTGTATAGGGGTATATATACACACACACATATATGTATATATACACATACACACATATAGGTGTGATAGGAGCTGAGCCAAAGACGTCCACAAAAAAGCCCAATAAACGCCTGCAACAAAAACAGCCAGGTGTGAAAGTAGCGGAGCCCTATCCCTGCTCTACTGCAATTCTAAGACAAACAATCTTTTTTCTATGGCGGTCACCCTGACATGGAAGAGTTTGGTCACCCTGCCATAGCAGTCAGAGTCAGTTCACCCTACACTACACTACAGTCACCCTGACACTTAACACTTTCCCTACAGAAACTAGATTATTGAATCTAACTATAGTGGAAAATAGTACCCTAACTACACTAGATATCCCTTTCCTCACACTAATAATTGCTAAATGACACTTTTGAAGCAGTAGTAACAGAACTGCTTCCACTCTCTTCCACAGCCCCTGTATTACAGTGCTAGAGATTTGGCGGGGCTATGTTATATACTGGGGGGCGTATTCACTACTGATTGGCCTCTGGATCCCCTAGTCACTCCAATCACATTCCTAGCATCCTCCTGCCCCCTCAATTGGCTTTTACTGATGGTTCTGGTCCAATCACAGGCTTTTAAAGCCCAGTTCCTGTCCCATTGCATTTTGGTCGGTTCTGGTTGCCGAATTCCAAAGTTTTTCCGCAAAAAGTTCGGAATTCGGCCGAATTTCGAACAGTCAATGTTCGGGTCGAAAACTGTGTAAACCATCAATAATTCATATAGGTGACCAACTATCAACAATTCATATAAGTGAAAAATTCAATAGACATAGAGTTAATAATTGTTAAAAATTAAAACATTAGTGATTAAATAAGTCCCAAGAAAAATCCAATAAAGTGCAAAAATGTGCAAAGAAATAAATATCTGTATCAGCCAATCTTCAAGCAAAGGTGTGTGCCGAGAAACACCCTGTGTGCTGCTTCTAACAATCTCCCCAAACTGACTCACCAGATGGAGTGGCTGGTAAGATTATAAACCAGCTATTATGCCTTTTTCTATAGAGTATATCCAGAATGCAGGATCATGATCCACTTTAAACGGTCATCCTCAGACAGGCAATCACATACTGTATATCAGGCAGGGATGTTTCATATATAAGGAGGGAAGATGAATCCACATAGCGTGATTCCATAAAACATATAGACTTTTATTCACTTTTTAAGGTTAACCTACATTCAACAAGTGTCATGCTGACATTAAGGGTCCCAGTGTGACTTTAAAATGTATTAAGAAGGGGGCGTGGCTGAACTGCGGATGTGAGAGGACATGCATGCTGCGAGCTCCGCTGCTGATCCTTGCCATTATACTGTGTAACTTCACATCCTGCTCCACTTTCTGCAACCCGCCGGTGCCTTGTGCCCCCCGGAGTGCCGCGATCACCCGGTGAGTCCCCCATCTTCCTTCCATGATATCTAAAAGGGGTAAAGAGGGGAAATCTGCACAGGCCGGCCCGATCCAAGATGGCGGCACCCCGCAGCGCACAGCACAGAAGGCCACTTATCTGGAGGCTGCACAGAAACTGTTTGCTAAGCCTGCTGCCCAGGACCCCCAATTACAGTCTGGGGACCATCGATCCAGCTCACCGGGGTCATATTCTGATACGGATGACACTGTACCGCTGGGGGATCTCTCCCGGCAGATTGCTGATTGGGAGACTGCTGATGTGGACCAGGCCCCGAGGCAGCCATCTCCAACCCCAGACACAGAACCCATGCTGCGGGATATTATGGCTGCAGTGACCACCTGTACCACTTCGATTAAGGCCCTGACAGCGGAATTAAAGGGGGTTAAGGCTGAGATATTGTTCATGCGACATGACATGCAGAAACTGAGGGAGAGGACAGCTGCAGTGGAGGGCAGGGTTAGCTCCCTGGAAGATGATATGGTGCCTTTGCAAAGGGAAGTGAAACATACTGCCCTGCTCTAAGCCCAGCAAGCTGCACGTCTAGATGACCTAGAGAATAGGATGAGACGGAGCAATATTAGAGCAATTGGGATCCCTGAGCGGGCAGAAGGTAAAAATCCTGTGGCTTTTATTGAGAACTGGCTGCTGTCTACTTTTGGGCAAGAATCCTTTACCAACATGTTTTCAGTGGAACGTGCTCATCGGGTACCTATGAGACCTCTCCCTCCTGGAGCCCCCCCGCGCACTTTCATCTTCAAGCTCCTCAATTATAAGGACCGAGACACCATCCTCCCTAAAGCCAGGGGCATGCAGGGGAGGCTGAAAATCGACAACTCCAGGATCTCCCTGTTCCCAGATTACTCCACGGAGGTGCAAAAACAAAGGGCGATGTTCGTGGAGATAAAGAGGAGATTGAGACCCGGTTCACACTGATGCGAGTGCCGGGGTCGCATGTAATGTCGGAGCGCACTGCTCCGACATTACATGCGATCAGCTGTGCGGTGCGAGTTTAGCCATACAGTTTGTATGGCTAAATTCGCATCGCACCCGGTGCAAACACGCACAGGAGGCATTTTTGCAGCCGCATCAGGATCGGATCGCACAGCGGTTCACACTTGTGCGATCCCATCCTGTGCGAACTGCACGATCGCACTGCGATATGCTATCAAACTGGGGGTGTCGTTAAGATTACATTGACACCCCCAGCGTATCGCATATGGCAGTGTGAACTGCCGGGGGTGCGTGTGCGATGCGGGAAAAGGCTGCGAATTCGCAGCCTTCCCGCATCGCAATAGTGTGACCCGAGCCTGAAGGACTTGAATGTTCAATATGCTATGCTGTACCCTTCCAAGCTCCGGGTGGTGGCCCGGGATGAGGTGTTGTTCTTTGACAAGACTTCTGCTGCTGTTAAATGGCTGGATGCGAATAGTGGGGCCTTGAGGGCGGCTGCCTCCCCTAGGCGGGAAGACCCCTGAAGATTGCTGCTGTTCTTTGGAACTTTTGGACTCTGTTTGGCCGGTAATGGATCTCTCCTGTTATCCTATAAGTATCTGGCCCTTGATGTTACACGCACTTTTCCTGTTTTGGCGGGAGCTCTTATGCTGCACTAATGGCTGCTACCCCTCACATGGTTGCTAATTTGGAGGAGGCTGCAATGGCATCTGTGGTCCCTCTCCGGTTTCCCCCCCTTGGTCCTGACTGGACATACCCCATTGACTTGTCCCTTTCCCCACACGTGGCAGACGTGTATTCCCTTTTTGTCCTCTTTTTTTCATTTTTCTGGTCCTGGACTTTGATTTAGTTTCTATTTTGACTGCATGCTCTATATTGCTTATCTGCATTTATGATGTCCTGTATTGAGGCTGCTCCTACTGAATGCTTTCTATGCTGGGGTTACACCGGTCCTAAGCGGGCTGGGCAGTCAACCCTGTTACTGTCTTTATATGGCTGGGGTGTACTGTTGGGGTGTAGTGGGATCACCCTGTCTGGGTGCCCTGTGCTGACTTTCTGCCCGGGATGCCTGACGCACCGTGTATGCCTGTACTTCAATTATGGCTGATAGTGTCTGTGTAATGTCCTGGAATGTGCAAGGCCTTGGCAGCCCGGTTAAGAGGACAGCGGTGCTCCGCACCATTAAACGCCTGCAGGCGGACGTGGTTTGCCTGCAGGAGACCCATATGTCTCCCTCCACTGCCCCGAGTTTGGCTCCTAGTGTATTTAGTCACCAGTTCCATTCTGTTTGCTCCACTTATTCAAGAGGGGTGTGTATTTTGATTAAGAAGGGGGTACGGTTTACATGCTCAAAGTCAGTGATTGACCCTGAAGGTCGGTTTGTTGTTTTATCCTGTCAGATAGCAAGCCTTAGGTGTATACTTGTGGCGGTCTATGTGCCTCCCCCTTATTTTGTGGGGGTGCTTAAACTTATTGTTCCACATATTGCACAACTTCCTGATGTGCCCCTGCTGATGCTGGGGGACTACAATGCTGTACTTGATACTGTCTGGGATCGGTTTTCCTCTCACTCCGGTGGACCTATGCCGGCCACAAGACCTTCGCCCTTTGCTCGGCTGGTGGGTAAACTCGGACTGACGGATGTCTGGAGGATGGGCCACCCTGATGTACGAAAGTTCTCGTGCTTCTCAGCGTCTCACGCGGGATTGTCTAGAATTGATATGGGGCTGGGTAATGGTTCGCTGCTGCCTCTGGTGGTTGCGGCGTATTATGAACCACGGTTGGTGTCCGATCATTCCCCATTTTGGGTCCGTCTGTCCCTCTTAGATAACAGGGGAAAGTCACTTTGGAAGCTCAATGTGTTCTGGCTCTTTCCTAGTCCTGATCCCCTACCACCCAAGCTAACATCCTTTTTTGCTGATAATTTAGATTCCGCAGAGGTAGGGGTGGTGTGGGATGCGGCTAAGGCGTTTATGAGGGGTCAGTTTATACGTACTGTTAATGGCATTAAATCAGACACCAAGACATGGGAAACTGCTGTGTTGGACGCGGTAAGTAGGGCGGAGGAAACTTATGTCAGGGACCCATCCCAGGATACTCAGAGGTCATGGCTAGCTGCCCAATCTATGGCCAAATCGGTCTCGATTCAACAGGCTGAGAACAAGCGCTTCTTCTTGCCGAAGAGGTATTTTGAGGAGGGAGAAAACACGGGTCATATGTTGGCTATGCTGGTTCGCTCGCAGCAGCCTGCGGCCTTTATACCCATGATTAAGGATCCTCAGGGGGTGCTCTGGCACGCCACGGCCGACATAGGGAGAGTGCTTGGGGGGTTTTATACGGATCTTTACTCCTCTAAAATTTCAGCTGACTCCCGAGAAATCGCAGATTTTGTAGCCTCATGCGATTTGCCCTCTCTATCTGCCTCGGACGTGGCTGTGCTTGGGGCTCCCCTTACGCAAGACGAAATATATGCGGCCTTAAAGTCTAAGCCGGGTAAATATCGTTTACAGTCGATACGCTGAACAGCTGGTGCCTATGCTACTACGTGTATATAACGAAGCCTATCTGACTGGCCGCCTACCTGCTTCTATGTCCGAAGCCATCGTTGTTTTACTGCTGAAGCCCGACAAGGATCCACTGTTGGCGGATTCCTACAGGCCCATATCTCTACTCACAACGGATGTTAAAATTCTAGCTAAGATACTGGCCACGAGGCTGTCCTCGGTTGTCCAGGGGGTTGTCCATAGGGATCAATCTGGGTTTATCCCGACCAGATCGACAGCACCTAATCTCCGCCGGCTATTTCTGAACCTTCAGATCCCGGTGGACAATCCTGGGAACCGGGCAGTCTTTTCGCTAGATACCGCTAAGGCATTCAATAGTGTCGAATAGGTGTACCTCTGGGAAGTCCTCAAACACTTTGGTGTGGGAGAGAACTTTTTAAACTGGGTGCGGGTACTGTATGCTGCCCCCACGGCCAGACTGAGAGTGAACGGGGAACTTTCTGGGCCCTTCTGTCTGCACAGGGGGACTAGACAGGGCTGCCCGCTATCTCCATTGCTGTTTGCCATGGCACTGGAGCCCTTAGAGGTGCGGATTCTGTCCTCCCCTGACATAGTAGGGTTCAGAAGGGACTCACATGCAGACGTTATCTCACTCTATGCGGATGATACGCTGCTCTACCTAGGTGATACAGGGGAATCCTTACGGGCAGTAATGTCCCTTATTAACTATTTTGGGTCCCTGTCGGGATTTTCCATTAATTGGGATAAATCAGTTTTGATGCCCCTTGATCCCATAACTCAGCCTCTTCCTGACTGTGCATCCACAGTGCGAGTGGTTGACTCCTTCAAATATTTGGGGATCCATGTGTCTCCTGATCCTGCCCAGTATATCACATTGAACCTCATACTTCTGATGCAAAGGTTCCGCTCTAAATGCACGAGTTGGTGCAAACTCCCCTTGTCGGTGGCTGGGCGAGTCAATCTGATTAAGATGGTGTGGGCTCCTCAACTTCTTTATGTTTTGCATAACTCTCCAATTTGGGTACCCCGGAAATGGTTTTATAGGATAGAATCCCAGTTTTGAGAATTGATCTGGTGCAAAAAGGTGGCTAGGATAAGGCTTGCTACTCTTGAGATGGGCAAGGATAGTGGTGGGTTGGCAGTTCCTAACCCCAGAGTATATTTCCTGGCCTCCCAGGTTCAGCATATGGGGGCCTGGGTCTTTTGGATCCCTTAGATCCTATCGGGTCCCTTTTGGTCCCTCCTGACTCTTCTCACCCTGTACTTGTCCATCTTGAAGCGGGGTTCTCCAATATGGTGACGAAGCTACCGACACTCACCTTGATTCGCATGGTATGGCACTGTGTCAAGGGGATGTTGAAGATCAAGGGTTATCTTCCTCAGACTCTGATTTGGCATAACCGCAACTTTTCAGAACTGTTCTGTTTAGAGGGCGCTGAGGTGTGGAAGGCCCATGGTGTATATTTTATGGCACAATTGCTCCGAGCCGGGGTACTGAAATCCTTTCAAGATATACAGAGGGAGTTTGATATTCCTAGGCACTGTTTCTTTCGCTACCTACAATTAAGACACGCGATTATGGCCCAGGCAGGGTTGTCTACCTTGATACCCGACACTCACCGCCTGATGGGTGAGGTATTTCAAGTCTCGGACAAAAAGGGTATGATATTACAGGTGTATGCACTTCTATTGGGATCCTTGCAGGACCCCGCTTCCCTCCCGGCTCGTGTGAGAGGGGGGGGGATCTTGGACCCATAGATGGGGAGACGTGGGATCTGTGCCTCTCCTCGATCCCTATGGTGTCGGTGTCAGCCTCCCATAAGATATCTCACTTATTTCTGTTTCATAGAGCATACAGAACACCGGTACAGCTGTTCCGTTGGGGATGCAGATCTACCCCTCTGTGCCCCAAATGTAAACGGGACCAGGGTACACTTATACATATGTTGTAGAGATGTCACAAGCTCTTTCGCCACTGGGGGGAGGTGATAGACACGATCTCTAGAGTATACAATTTTCAGCTGCTAAGGGATCCTGTGGTCTGTTTGCTTGGTGCTCTGGAGGTGGACACTCTGACCCCAGGTGCTCACGTTGCCGTGTTGAGATTGTTATACATTGCTCGCAAATTAATATCCTAGATTTTGGATCTCCTCCAGGATACCAAGCGGGGGCCAGTGGGTTACACAGGTCAATGCCTCTTTGATTAGAGAAAAGCTGACGTACCAGCATTGAAAAGCTCACAAGAAATGTGCTTCATTGTGGCAGCCCTGGCTGGGTGATCCAGCCTTGGCTCCATCTCAGCTAGTTATGGATCGGCTGCTCATGGGATAGGGTGATATTTCCTGAGACGGCCTAGCATGCAGTGTCTTACCATCCTTTTCTTTTCTTTCCCCCCATCCCCCCCTCCTTTTCCTTTTCCCTTTTAGTTTTCTGCCACTGTTCTTTCTCTTCCCTTTTCCTTTGCACTTTGTACTACAGGTGGGTTTTTGCCAATATACGGAGGTATGTGCTATACCGCTGGATGTGCATGGTTCTACTACTAACCTGTGGGAATAATTGAATGTTTCTGTTTATACCTATCTTATGCACATATAACAATCAGGATTGTTTACTTTGATGCACTATACACCTGAGTGCGATATTTTATAACTGACGTTTTCCTTTATTGTTGCTGTTATATACTTTATACTTTTATATTTTTCCGAACACTGGTTCTGTAACTAGTTATGTCTACCGTTGATGTTATTTATACAGTGTACTGTTTATACTCAATAAATAATATATTTTCCTTGAAAAAAAAAAAATTTATTAAGAAACTACTTGTTCAAACCCACTACTTTGTGTGGGGATCGTGCATCTCTGACTGCTGTGTTCCAAGCCTCGAAATGAATCAGACCTGCACAGTGCGTTCAATGTCTTAGTCCCACCCTACTAGTTTCATCATGTGTCATCCTCACGGAGCAGCCCTCCACTGCTTGTGCCAAGTGCCACTCAGACGATAAGTGCCTGGCGCTTTGTACACGCCACTTTAACTAAGGCATTTCTAATAAAAGCAAGTACAAACATAAATGCTCAATGCAAGGTTGTCTGGAAGTTCTCTTTCATCTTTCCCCCCTCTCTTTAGCCTCCAACATGCTCATACTAATCTTTTTTGCAATAACGTCCTCTCTCCTGAAACTCTCATTTCTTTTTCAGCCCACAACCTGCACATATCTCCCTAATTTTTGCGCTCTCAATATTACTGCAATTATCATCTCCTGCTCAACTCCTGCTCCTTATCATCTCCTGAGCCCACATAATGTCACCACTTCACTGCAGCACTTGCTCTTGTGTAAATTCCACCCCCGACTTACCACCCTCACCCTCCTACTACTCCTAATGTCTAGGGATATCATGCAAAACCTCTGCCCTTCTCCAGGCGCAGGCAAAAAGTAGGCAGTTTTGGAGTTCTTCTCTCCCCACAATGCACCTTCCAGGTTCTTCCTATTCCTTGCTCTCTGCACTGCATTTGTCTTTTTTCTCCAATCTGCCTGAGGGTTGTAGTCATTTTTCGGATGCCTGGACCAGTGTCACACTTTATGAATGACTTCTCCACATGGCTACCCTACTTTCTCTCCTCTGAAGTACCTGCTTGAGACATTTCAGCACATGGACATACCCCCTACCTAATAAATAGACCTGATCTGGCTGCCATTTTACATTATGCCTTTTGTCAGTGTAGGGAGAGGTTTACTGTGTAGAGCCGGGACAGATTGTTAGTGACACAAATCGCTAGCAAATAGGTCCACAAAAGTCCTTTTAAGGACTGGTATAGGTGTACTATTGTTTGGCCTATATTCTGTCTTTTGTCAGTGTAGGGAGAGGTTGCTGTGTGGATCAGGGACAGACTGTCAGTGACAAATCACTAGGTAATAGGTCCACAAAAGTCATATTAAGGACTGGTATAGGTGTACTATTGTTTGGCCTATATTATGTCTTCTGTCAGTGTAGGGAGAGGTTGCTGCGTGGAACAGGGACAGACTGTTAGTGACACAAATCGCTCGGTAATAGGTCCACAAAAGTCCTTTTAAGGACTGGTATAGGCGTACTATTGTTTGGCGTGCAGTATATAGGGGTGTAATACACTTATAATATACTTTCTAATATAGAAAGCATATCATAGTGGATTTATATTGTGCAGCATTGTGACTGGTGAGAGGTTGCTGTGTGGATCAGAGACAGACTGTCAGTGACACAAATCGCTAGGTAATAGGTCCACAAAAGTGCTTTTAACCACTTGCCTACAGTGCAGTTTCACCCCCTTCCTGCCCAGACCGATTTTCAGCTTTCAGCGCTCTCACACTTTGACTGAGAATTACTCAGTCATGCAACACTGTACCCATACAAAAATTGTGTCCTTTTGTTCACACAAATAGAGCTTTCTTTTGATGGTATTTGATCAATACTGGGTTTTTTATTTTTTGTGCTATAAATAAAAAAAGAGTGAAAATATCGTGAAAAAACGCATTTTTCTTTGTTTCTGTCATAAAATTTTGCAAATTAGTAATTTTTCTTCACAAATTTTGGCCAAAATTTATACTGCTACTTATCTTTGGTAAAAATAACCCAAGTAAGTGTATATTATTTGGTCTTTGTGAAAGGTATAGAGTCCACAAGCTATGGTGCGAATCATTGAAAATTGATCACACTTGATCACACCTGATGTACTGAAGGCCTATCTCATTTCTTGAGACACTAAAAAGTCAGGAAAGTACAAATACCCCCCAAATGACCACTTTTTGGAAAGTAGACATTCCAAGGTATTTAATAAGGGGCATGGTGAGTTTTTTGAAGTTGTAATTTTTTCCCACAATGCTTTGCAAAATGAAGATTTTTTTTTTTTTTTTTTTTTACAAATTGCCGTATTAACAGGTTATTTCTCTCACACAGCACATGTATACTTGCAACTACACCCCAAAACACATTCTACTACTCCTCCTGAGTATGGCGATACCACATGTGTGAGACTTTTTCACAGCCTGGCCACATACAGAGGCCTAACATCCAAGTAGCAGCGTCCGGTATTCTAGGAGCATAAATTACACATATAATTTCCTGACAACCTATCGCACTTTTGAAGGCCCTGGAGCACCAGGACAATGGAAACCCCCATAAAATGACCCCATTTTGGAAAGCAAACAGCCCAACGTATAATTTTTGAGGCATAATGAGTCTTTTGAATATGTCATTTTTTTCCACAAATTTTTGGAAAATGTGGAAAGAAAATGAAAACACATTTTTTTTACACAAAGCTGTCCATTTATGCAATATTTCTAACACATAGCATGTACATAGCAAAAATTGCACCCCAAAATACATTCTGCTATTTCTCCTGAGTATGGCGATACCACATGTGTAACACTTTTTCACAGCCTGGCCACATACATAAGCCTAACATCCAAGTAGCGCTTTACACAAAGTTGTCCATTTATCCACTTTAAGATTGGGCCTATTTTTGACACATGGTGTTTACAAGCTAAAATAATTTTATTTGCTAGAAAACTACTTGGAACCCCCAAACATTATATATATATATATATATATATATATATATATATATTTTTAGCAGAGACCCTAGAGAATAAAATGGAGATCGTTGCAATATTTTTTATCACACCATATTTGCGCAGCAGTGTTCCAAATGCGATTTTTTTGAAAAAAAATTAACTTTTTTGAACTAAAAAATAAGAAAACAGTAAATTTAGCACAATTTTTTTCCATAATGTGAAAGATAATGTTACGCCGAGTAATTAGATACCCAACATGTCATGCTTCAAAATTGCGCATGCTCACAGAATGGCGCCAAACATTGGTACTTAAAAATCCCCATAGGCAACATTTTAAAAATTTCTGCAGGTTACTAGCTTAGAGTTACAGAGGAGGTCTAGGACTCAAATTATTGCTCTCGCTCTAACGATCGCGGCGATACCTCACATGTATGGTTTGAACACCGTTTACATATGTGGACGGGACTTGCGCATGCGTTTGCTTCTGCGTGCGAGCTAACGGGGACAGGGCGCTTTCTTTTTTTTTTTTCCTATTTATTTTATTTATTATTTTTTTATTTTTACACAGTTTAAAAAAAAAATGTTTTGATCATTTTTATTCCTATTACAAGGAATGTAAACATCCCTTGCAATAGAAATAGGCATGACAGGTCCTCTTTATTGTGAGATCTGGGGTCAAAAAGACCTCACACCTCACAACTACACTAAAAAAGAAAAAAAAAAAAATGTTGAAAGAGGAAAAAAAAAAAAGAAAAAAAAAAAAAGCGGCCCTTTAAACCGGTTGCTAGGCAACGTCTTTTGACGTAGCTCCGGTCCTCCAAGACCATAGAGTCGAGTGAGGGCCATTTTGCCCTCACTCGACTTCCTGTCTCTGAGGATCCGGGACCGTATAGTTTTCCCCGCTGCCGGCAGGTCCGGTAAGCTGGGAAAACGTCTGGGACGCGGCAGGAGGGGGGGGGCACCTCTTCCCCTGCACCGTAAGGGTAATTCCGCGGCAAATCCGCCACTGGGACCACCCTTATCTGAAAGCCGACCGCCCGCCGTTTCAAAAAATACCGGGGTTATGGGGGCTATCTGCTGCCATAACCCCAGTATTTAGCTTTTAATGGCCGACGCATATAGTCGTTAGGCGGTCAGTAAGTGATTGCATGCATATGGCAAACAGGTGACGATGACTGATGGGGTGACAGGTGACGATGACTGATGGGGTGACAGGTGACAATGACTGATGGGGTGACAGGTGACGATGACTGATGGGGTGACAGGTGACAATGACTGATGGGGTGACAGGTGACAATGACTGCTGAGGTGACAGGTGATGATGATTGATGAGGTGACAGGTGACGATGATTGATGAGGTGACAAGTGACGATGATTGATGGGGTGACAGATGACAATCACTGACGGGGTGACATGTGACGATGATTGATGGGGTGACAAGTGACGATCACTGATGGGGTGTCAAGTGACGATGATTGATAGGGTGACAGATGACGATGACTGATGGGGTGACAGGTGACGATGACTGATGGGGTGACAGGTGACGGTGATTGATGGGGTGACAGGTGACGGGCGATGGTCACTGATGGGTGACAGGTGACGGGCGATGGTGCACGGCGGTACTGATGGCATTCTCTGGTGACCGGTGAACTTTAGGCTACGTTCACATGTGAGCGTAGCGATCGCGGGCAGAATCACTGCGATTCTGCCTGCGATCCAGAAATCATTGCAAATCGCGGGGCGCCTGTGCGTTGCCCGTGATTTGCAATAGCACCCCAAACGCTGTGCGATGTTGCTGCGATTTCCACCTGCCGAATCGAGGTAACATCACGCAAACAACGCATGACGCCCCAAAGAAACTCTTGTACCTTTTTTGGGCGTCATGCATTGTTTGCGCGATGTTACCGCGATTCGGCAGGCGGAAATGGCGGCAACATCGCACAGCGTTTGGGGTGCTATTGCAAATCACGGGCAACGCACAGGCGTCCCGCGATTTGCAATGATTTCTGGATCGCGGGCAGAATCGCGGTGATTCTGCCTGCGTTCGCTGCGCTCACATGTGAAAGTTATGGGTGTCAATTTCTGGGCACTGATGAGGTGACTGTTGGGTGACAGGTGACATTGGGGGGGGCTGAGGACTGTGTGGGGACATTTATTTTTGTGATTTTACATTTTACAGGTACACAGAGCAGTAACTCACTATTTCTAGCTCTGCTCCCCTCACACTGGAAGCTGTGTGAGGGGAGAAGAGCTAGTAACAGTCAGTTACTGCTCTTTGTTTACATTTTGTGATCGGCTGTGAATGGATTCACAGCCGATCACATAGTAAACAGTCACTGTCAGTGACTGTTTACTACCGCCGGTGACAGCTGTGTTCCTAAGGAACACAGTGCCACCGACATGACCGCGCTGCGCGCTCCCGATCGCGCATGCACAGTCATCTTGTGGGCGCCTTCATTGTGATCGGCTGTGTCATTGGAACACAGCCGATCACGTGGGAAACAGCCACGCCCATTGGCTGTTTCCCCCCTGCCGGTGACGGGGGGTGTCCCGGGGACACCCCGACACCGGCAGTGCAGGGCGGCGCGCACGCGATCGCGCGCCTGCCCTGCTTAAAGTGCCGCCGTCATATGACGGCGGCCCAGGATAATGGTCGCACCGCTCCGCCATCATATGACGGCGGGCGGGCGGCAAGTGGTTAAGGACTAGTATAGGTGTACTATTGTTTGGCCTATATTCTGTCTTTTGGCAGTGTAGGGAGAGGTTGCTATGGGGATCAGTGACAGACTGTCAGTGACACAAATCGCTAGGTAATAGGTCCACAAAAGTCCTTTTAAGGACTGGTATAGGTGTACTATTGTTTGGCCTATATTATGTCTTTTGTCAGTGTAGGGAGAGATTGCTGTGTGGAGCAGGGACAGACTGTCAGTAACTCAAATCACTAGGTAATAGGTCCACAGAAGTCCTTTTAAGGACTGGTATAGGTGTAATATTGTTTGGTGTGCACTATATAGGGGTGTAATACACTTATAATATACTTTCTAATATAGAAAGCATATTATAGTGGATTTGTATTGTGCAGCATTGTGACTGGTGAGAGGCTGCTGTGTGGATCAGAGACAGACTGTTAGTGACACAAATTGCTAGATAATAGGTCCACAAAAGTCTTTTTAACCACTTAAGCCCCGGAGGATTTGGCTGCTAAACGACCAGGGGGTATTTTGCGATTCGGCACTGCGTGACTTTAACGGACAATTGCGCGATCGTGCGACTCTGTACCTAAACGAATTTGGCGTCCTTTTTTTCCCACAAACAGAGCTTTCTTTTGGTGGTATTTGATCACCTGTGCGATTTTTTGATCATGCGCTATAAACAAAAAAAGAGCGTTAATTTTGCAAAAATAGCAATATTTTTCACATTTTTTTATATGAAATTCCCCCCCAAAAAAATATAAAAATCTAAATTTTTTAACATTTTCGGCCAATTTGTTTTATGCTACCTATGTTTGGTAAAAAAAATCGCAAAAAGCGTATTTTGATTGGTTTGCGCAAAAGTTATCGCGTTTACTAACAAAGGGAAAGATTTTTGTCATTTTTGTTGTTTTTTTTTTTAACGCATAATGGCGGCGATCTGCGATTTTTTTTGCGGTACTGCGACATTGGGGCGGACAGATCGGACCCTTGACTGACATTTTTGACACTTTTGGGGTTACCAGTGACATTTCTACAGTAATCAGTGCTATACATATGCACTGTTACTGTAAAAATACACTGGTAGTGAAGGGGTTAACTTTATTTGGGAGGGAGGGGCTGTGTGTGTCCCTAGGGGAGTGCTTTCTACTGTGATTGGCTGTGGCTTGAGCTGTAAGGACACTGATCAACGGATCTACATAGTAGATCCGTGTGATCAGTGTCTTTACACCGAGGAGAATGACAGGCAGCTTGTTTACACAAGCTGCCTGACTTTCTCCCTCTCCCCCGCCGATCGCAGAGTGGCCGCGCTCGCTCCCCAGACCCTCCCAGGCTAGTGACGTACCGATACGTCACTCTGCCTGTGAGGGGCTGAACGCCGCAGTATATAGTCGTGCGGCGGTCGGCAAGCGGTTAAGGACTGGTATAGGTGTACTATTGTTTGGCCTATATTCTGTCTTTTGTCAGTGTAGGGAGAGGTTGCTGTGTGGAGGAGGGACAGACTGTCAGTGACACAAATCGCTAGGTAATAGGTCCATAAAAGTCCTTTTAAGGACTGGTATAGGTGTACTATTGTTTGGTGTGCAGTATATAGGGGTGTAATACACTTATGATATACTTTCTAATATAGAAAGCATATTATAGTGGATTTTAAGT
The DNA here is from genome assembly GCF_965119305.1 of Pelophylax lessonae. Lineage (NCBI taxonomy): Eukaryota > Metazoa > Chordata > Amphibia > Anura > Ranidae > Pelophylax > Pelophylax lessonae. Next base: position 155,370,807 of record NC_138775.1, read on the forward strand.
GGGGTGTTATATAACAATATACTTTCATAATAGTGTATTTAGGTACTGCAGAAATGTTGCATCTTTCGCTGCGTTCCCTCTGCTACACACAGTGACACACGTTACTGGGGAAAAAAGTATTATAACTGGTGTGATATACCAGTGGCCCGCCAAAACGACAGATTGAAGTGGGGTGTTATATAACAATATACTTTCATAATAGTGTATTTGGGTACTGCAGAAATTTTGCCTCTTTTGCTTCGTTAAGTCTGCTACACACAGTGACATAAGTTACTGGGAAATTCTTTTTATAACTGGTGTGATAGACCAGTGGCCCCCCAAAATGACAGATTGAAGCAGGGTGTTATATACCTTCTTCCACATATAGAGACTTTTTTCAGAGGGTCATTTAGAAAATGACAGGCAGAGGAAGAGGCAGGTCCTTCCGCAGGGGTGGTAGGGGGAGGGCAGGAGCACCAGGCCGGAGCCAAAGTGGGAAGTTGCAGAAGGTGCGTTCGATTAGGTCAAAGGACGCACCAGACTTGGTTGAGTGGCTCACTCAGCCTTCCTCTTCTGCACCCTCCTCATCCTCTTTATCTGCACCCTCTTCACTCTCTGCTGTGTGCACCCCCAAAGACACCACCAACACCCCCACCACCACCATATACCTTCCGCTTGAGTCACGGGAATTATTTTCCAATCCATCACAAGACATTTATGATGCGCAGGCATTCTTGGCATCGGATCAGGAAGAGGAGGTAGCAACAGCTGCCACTCAGCAGTCTGACGACAGTACCCACATCAACCCAAGGAGGTTGGTCCCCGTTGTTGCTGCCTACTTCGAGATCTCTAATGTTAGTGGTGGGGAAGGTGACGTCGATGATGCAGAGGCAAAATTTCTGCAGTACCCAAATACACTATTATGAAAGTATATTGTTATATAACACCCCTCTTCAATCTGTCATTTTGGGGGGGCACTGGTCTATCACACCAGTTATAATACTTTTTTCTAATTGTGTTTGTCACTCTTTGTAGTTGTAGTATAGCTAACAACTCACCAGTCACAATACTGCACAATACAAATCCACTATAATATGCTTTCTATTTTAATCCAGCATTGCGACTTCCTCATCTTCCTGCTCCTGCTCCTCGACAGCTTGATCAATGACACGACACAATGCATGCTCCAGAAAGAAGGCGTAAGGTACGATGTCACTTATGGCGCCCTGGATGCGACTGACCAGTTTGGTGATCTCATCAAATGGCTGCAGAAGTTTGAGCAGCCACTGGCGCAGTGAAAAAAAAAACAAGCTCCCCAGAACCTGTCCTGCCGCAGAGTTCGTACAGGTAGTCATTAACTGCACGTTTCTGCTGGAGCAGTCTATTAAGCATATATACAAGGTTGAGTTCCATTGCGCCGGGCAGTCACAAATAAGACGTCTGACGGGCAGGTTGTGTTGCCGCTGAATATCAGCAAGGCGAGCCATGGCTGTGTAAAATCTTCTGAAATGAACCAAGATTTTCCTGGCCTGCCGCAAGGTGTCTTGGACCCCAGGGTATTTGACAACGAATCGCTGCACGACCAAGTTCAGGACGTGTGCCATGCATGGCACATGTGTAATTTTGCCCTGTTTCAGCACGCTGAGCAGATTGGCACCGTTGTCGCACACCACTTTACCAACTGTCAAATTGAGCAGTGTCAGCCACTGATCTGCCTATGAACGCAAAGCTGAAAGGAGTGCAGGACCAGTGTGGCTCTTGGCTTCCAGGCACAACAGATGCAGCACAGCATGGCAACGTCTCACCTGGCATGTGGAATAGGTTCTGGGGATTTTGGGCGGCGCAGTGGAAGAGACGATAGCAGTGGAAAAGGAGGAGTCAGCCGAGGAGGAGAGGGAGGATGGAGTAGGAGGAGGAGAAGAAGAGGCAGGCCTGCATGCAATCCGTGGCGGCAAAACCAAATCTACATTGATGCCACGGGTTACATGCTTGACGGCAGTCAGAAGGTTCACCCAGTGGGCAGTAAAAGTTATGTACATTCCCTGCCCGTGTTTGCTAGACCACGTGTCTGTGGTCAGATGTATCTTGGCACCGACACTGTGTGCCAGATATACATTCACTTGCCGCTGAACCTGGCCATATAGCTCTGGGATGCCCTTCTGCAAGAAATATTTCCTTCCTGGGACCTTCCATTGTGGTGTTTCAATGGCCAAAAATTTTCAAAAGGCCTCAGAGTCCACCAGTTTATATGGCAGTAGTTGGCGGGCTATCAGTTCCGACAAGCCAGCGGTCAACCGTTGGGCAAGAGGGTTCTCCGGCGTCATAATTTTTTCACCCTCGAACATTTGGGCAATGGAAGCCTGCCTTTTTCCAGAAAAAGTTGAGGACGGCATGATGGAAGGTGGAGTGGAGGACAATTGTGAGGAAAGAGGAGAAGGTGAAGAGGCTGGATGGTGAGAGCCTGGAGTGTGGCTTTGTGGGTTCTGATGCTCCCACTGGGCTCAGTGATGGGAGTCCAGGTGCCTTCTTAAGGCGTTCGTCCCTAGATGAGTGTTGGACTTACCGTGACTTATGCGTTGACTGCAAAGGCTGCAGATGGCAACACTATTGTCAGCAGCGGACAGGTTAAAAAAAGCCCACACTGCGGAGCCATGTGCCGGCATCCTGGGAACGCCACATGTGCAAGAATAAATAAGAAAAAAAAAAGTATTTGGTGATTTAGCAGTTTGCATTTCTCCTTTCTCCAGATATTTTCAAATGTCTAAAAGTAAAAAACAAGAAATGTCATAATGTATTGTAATAATGTGAGTGAGAGAAAATATCAGGCCAACTAAAAGTATTTGTTGTATACTTGTGCAAAGAAATATTATGTTTAAATAAGAGGTTTTACATTTTGCAGTTTTATCCATGTATTTATTTCTTTATTTTAACAAAATATTGTGCTAGGCACAATATGATATCCAAAAATGCATAAATATTTAATAATAGAGAAAACAGAATGCTTAGGTTGATCATGAGTTCAGTGTATGTTTTATTAAAAAGGTTCCTTTTATCTATAATGTTGTAAGGAACATTTCTAAAAGCATAAATAGGATAAATTCAGTGGAAAGGTACATTTAACATAACGTTGATAAGGAAGCCAAATTTGGTTTCTAATGTTGATTTCTCAGATAACAGGCACACAGGTTTTTTTCACCAGTTCTTTGTTACTAGGTACCACTGGTAACTTTATGTATTTTCTGGGTATTATAGGTAGAAAATAACTTTCCTCCCAAGCACATTCCACTTACAATTGAGCATAGCAGAAATGTGTATTCCCGTTCTTTGTATTTTTTTATTGCTAAAATGCGGTGTGCATTTTGGTGCGTTTGTAGAATGTTTTTCATGTGGCAAAACACATGTCCGAGTGTCCCAATTTGGAATCATTCACATCTGCGCATCTCAGAATCCGCAGCAACCCGCACAGAAAAGTGTTCCTTGCAGTGTTTTTTGGAAAGGCGATGCAAATGCACTTCGTGCTTGCATTCCCTTTTGATGAGGTTATGAGTAAGCACTAACCACAGCGTGAAACGCGTCAACTTTTACTGTACCCTGCACTGTCTGCGATGTCTTCTGCCTGAAGGATCAATAAAGGTGAACTGTAGCGAATTCTGGATTTTTTTCTTTCGATTGTGTATCTGCAGACAAATTGTGCTAGTACCTTCACCTAAACCCTGGCTATGCTGTGGATGGATGGCTAATGTGGTCATCCGGAGTGGCTTTAGCTTCATTTGCATTTTATTGAGGCCTGGTTCACACTGGCGTGACATATACTCTGAATTTGGGAGCACATGTCGCATGACTTGTAAAAATCAATAGTTCCCTATGAGAGCCATCTTAACTGGTCCGACACAAGTCGTTCTGACTTTGAAAAAGATTCCTGCACTACTTTTGTCTGACTTTGGCCCAACTTCAGACCATTCAATATCATTGAAGTTGGATCAAAGTTGGATCATCATCTTTTTTTTTTTTTCCAAAGGGATCATCATCTTAACCGATCTTTGGCATGCGACTTGTGCTCTGAGGATCTTGAAGGGGAACACCATGCCAAAATGTAAAAAAAATGACCCAATGACCACAATGCACTACGCCGCTGCACAGTGCATTGGAAGCCCTGATTGGCTGAAACAATGAAAGCTTTGCCCAATCAGGGCACATGATTGGAGAAAGTAATGATGACTCTATCCAATCATGGTTCATTGCTCTTAGTCCCGCCCCACACTATAAAAGGTTTATTTCAATAGCTGCCTTTTGTAGTGTGACATCAGCGTGGAGAAAGATAGAACAGGGCTCTGTTCAGTGCTACTGGAGAGTTAGTGTACTATAGTGTGCTATTCTGATTCTTTTGTCAGTGTAGAATATCAGTTAAGTGTGAATCTAGTGATAGTTTGGTCAGTGTAAGTGTAGTAAACATTCTTTTTTACTTTAGTGTCAATTTAGAGGGAATCTAGCGATAGTTCAGTCAGTGTGAGTGAACTGGCCATTTATTTTTAGTGTCAGTTTATTATGTCAGGGCAGGTTTACTGCAGTATAGATCAGTGCATTAGTGCACATTTAACAAAGTATATTACTATGTGTTACTGCACATTTAACGCAGTATATTTAAGTGCGTTACATGCCATTTAATACAGTATATTTCAGTGCATTATTGCACGTTTAACACAGTATATTTCTGTGCATTACAGCATGTTTAACGCAGTATTTTTCTGTGTGTTATGTGCCATTTAATGCCGCATATTTCAGTTTGTTATGTTCGGTATAATACAGTATATTTCAGGACGTCAGTGCAGTTTTAATGCAGTATATTGTAGTGTGTCAGTGGAGTGTGTCTGTGTACTGAGTACTCAGGTTAAAGTGCACCAAGCACCACTTTCCACTGATTAAAGTGCATCCACATACACATTTCCACATCTTTATTACATTTTGTTAAAAAGCATACTCCCTATCATGTCTGGGAGGCCAACAAGGAGAGGCAGATGTTCCCATGGCACTGTGGGGGGGGGGGGGGGGCAGCAGTGTATGTGTCCAAAAACAAAGGTGGACGTGGTCAGTCCTCTGGCAGGGCATCATTTCCTCTGTTTAGTGATGTTGCCCATGTTATGCAGCCACAGCATGCAGAGGAGGTGGTGGCTTACTAAACCATCCTCATCCTCCGTCACCCAAGCAGAGACTACTGCACAGTCCACTGCAGCTGCCAGATTGGCTAACTCTGCCTCCTTGTCTACAGCGATTACTGCCATAGCCCCAGAATCAGGCATGAAGGAGTCAGATGAGTTATTTGAACACAGCGCCAGGCACTTGCTCCTTGATGATGCACAGTCATTACTTGATTCAGATGTTGGTTCTGAGGATGAGCAAGGTAGGAACCTTCCTCATCCTACAGAGAGTGGAGAACACTGGTACACAAATTGGCAGTCATTTTGCCCCAGCTGCAGGGTATTGCCAAGTTGTCTCTAGTGGTAATGAGGATGGAGAAGAAGATGATGATGAGGTCACTGATGTGACTTGGGTGCCGGATACAGCAGAGGAGGAAAGTGAGGGAGAAGCACAACCCCAATGAGGCAGCCATCATGGAAGAGAAGAGAGCAGCCACCCTATTCGGTGACATTGTGGAGCTGTTATCTCCTGGCCCGCTTCCCACAGCTCAGCTGTCTGGGCATTTTTAGCACATGTGCAGCCGATGTCACTGTTACAGTTTGCAAACTTTGTCCCAGGCACATCAAGCGTGGCAAAAACACCAGCTTTTTTGGTACCACAAAAAAGTATTAAACCTCCCACTGGGTTGGGTGCAGGACTATGATGGCTGCTTGATCCTCGCGCTTCAGGACACAGAGGTTTAGCTACAATAAAAGCAGAGCCAAAAACCCCCGCAACCATGGGGAAAACAAACAGGAGCTCATCCCAATTCTGCTCCCGCTTGCCCAGAGACTCTAGAACACAAATGAGCCACAATATCCTGGATATCTTCCGAACCCAGCCACGCAAGGCTGCAACTCCCGCTCGGGCCAATGCAACAGCCGCACACTCCTCCAGCCTCAGTCCCTCGGGCAGAAGCCACTTACAGCCTTCCAACACAGGCACCCCTGCTATTCAGCCACTTAATCTATAAGACCTGCGCTAAGTCGCTGAGGACATGAAGCCACACTGGCTACAGCAATCATGGATCTCAGGCGTGACATCCAATCTGTAGCCATGCGGATGAATTACCTTGAAGAAACTACATCCCACCATGATTCTGCTATCCATCAGCTTCAATCCTCTTCACACACATACAACGTCCAGCTCAGGGAGCTACACAGACATATGGAGGATCTGGACAACCGTGGTCGCTGCCATAACCTGCAGGCCACGATAGCTGTATTCAATGACCTACTTGTCAGACTCCCTGAATCCCGCATTGAATACAAATGCCTGCATAGGGCACTTAAGCCTATGGGCAGAGATACTGACCCACCTAGAGATGTGGTGTTTTGCTTGGTTAACTTCAAGCTGAAAGAGGAGATTCTCAGATGGGCAAGAGACCGCCGAAGTTTATGATACCTAGGCGCAGAAATCAAAATATTTCAGGATCTCTCACCCATAACCCTCCAGAATAGACAAGTCCTTCACCCACTCCTTGACCTACTTTAAACTAAATGGATCCAATACTGCTGGAAATCTCCCTTCTCCCTTCATGACTCATCACAGGACAGTACAGCAAACTTGTGAGTGCATGAAGATTTAAACGCTTTCTGCGGAAGACTTAATCTGCCCCACATTGATGTACCAGATTGGTACAGCCCCTTTCACGTTCCCCGTCTAAGGTAAACCACTTATTTGGATGCCATTCCAGTTCAATATTACTTCCAGATCAGGCAACGCAAATTCCCTTTGCACAATCATCTACAACGGGTCCCAGAAGTGTCAGATGCAACAGCCTGACGACCTCCCCCAGTGCATTGAAGGCCTCGCCATGAAGGCTCCGACTAATATGCCGATCATTCTACTAGACCAAGTTCACAGCCACCTCACCTGAACCTACTTCAATAATCCTCTCCTAGATGCAATCACCCAATGACAGTGTACCACAACAAGACTTTCACCTCCAAAGGATGATTTGACTTTTGCCCAAATCTTCACCATAACAACCATTTTTTTTTTCTCATGCTTGAATTTAAGCAGCTAAATTGACATCGAAGCACACCTGACCTCTGATACCTAAACCCAGATGAACTACCCAATGGACATCAGATACCCTCGATCCCTGCCATTTTTACAGCTTTATTTGGTAAGCTATTTTCTACCCTGGAGTCTGAAAGCCCCAAGATCGTTGAAACTCTGAACTGATCCTCCTATGTAGCCTTGATCATGGATTTCCCTGATGTCCCAGGGAACCTATTCTTCCCATCTCCTTCTCATTAACCCTTCCTCCCCCACTTTCCTCCATGCGTCCTAACATTTTCCACTCCTGGAAAAAAGATACGGAATCTCATTAAGATGTCGGTATGTTTGATTAGATCCTATGCATTCCAATCTGTTTCTAAAGCTTTAAAACCTGAGGGTCGATCCCACTTGTAGGGTATGTACTATAGTGATGACCCCAATTATATATATCTCAAACCCCTATAAAAATTTCTGCCCCTGAAGTAAATAGACATGGGACAGGGGTACTCACCCTTGCCCACTGCCCAAGATTTATACCTGAATATATACCTTCTTAACAGAACAGAGACAAAATACCTCACAGGCGTTTAGAGATGACCCATTCTCTATAACACTTCCTCCCGGTGGGATCGCTCCCCCAAGAACCAAAGGATAAACCTGTACATCTCAAGCTAAGTTGGTACAGTCGCATGGGTTTTTTCTTAATTTTTTATTTTATTTTTTTATGATATCCTACTTACTACCAGATAAACTCTATGTTAACTGAACATGCAGTTTGCTAATTAAATAACATGACCTATTGACAACACTACCAGGGTCGACTTATGTGTGAGATCTGATCTTCCTTACGGAACCCCTATTAGTATTGCTTCTAGCCCTTCCTGAAATAAACAGGGGGAAGGCTCACTGCCCTTGATACATATGCTCCCTTTCCCTAAAACTTCTTGCTCAGGCAAACTGAATTGGACACACACACAAGAAGTCAGATTTAAACAATCCTACCTAATCACAATAGTGAGAATGTTTAAAACAAAGATAAACTAAATATGCTCAGAAACCACCTAGAGATGGTTGTTATTTTTAAAAAGAATAGAATGTGTTATATATACATGTTGTTGGATGTTCTGACAAAATATTGCGTTTATACTCACTTTATACTCACCACACATTCCTTCACACAGCGGGAAAATAACTGCCCCTGTTGACCCCCACCACACTTAACAACAACTCCATAGGTGGGTTGGTGGGTTAGTTATTGCAGCGAACGCTAGGTCGAGGACAGTAATTCTTGCAGTAGACCTCTTTTAAAAATGTACGTAGTTTGTTGCCGCTCCACGGGTGTGCACAATTTTAAAGCATGTCATGTTTGGTATCTATGTACTTGGCATAAAATCATCTTTTCAATTTTACCAAACAATTAGGAATTATATAGTGTATTTGTGCATTAAATTTAAAAAAAAATGTATTTTTTTTCGCAGAAATTGCGCTTGGAAAATCTGTGCGCAAATACCGTGTGACAAAAAATTTTGCAACATCCACCATTTTGTTCTGTAGGGCCTCTGCATTAAAAAAATATATAATGTTTGGGGGTTCAAAGTAATTTTCTAGTAAAAAAAAGTATATTTTTTGATGCAAACAAAAACTCACAGAAAAGGCATGGTTTTCAAGTGGTTTAAAGAGTGGGTAATGTGTGGCTAAGATTGAGCATAAAATGCCAGGCAAGTTCAAACCCCCCCCCCAAATGACCCCTTTTTGTAAAGTAGACACCCAAAGCTATTTGCTGAGAAGCATATTGAGTCCATGGAGTATTTTATATTTTGCCCTAAGGACCCGGGAAGGTGACAATTTCTTTTTTTTTTTTACACAATTTGTCACTAAATGATATATTGCTCACACATGCCATGGATATATGTGAAATGACACCCCAAAATACATATTCCTGCTTCTCCTGAGTACAGGGATACCCCATGTGTGAGACTATTTGGGAGCCTAGCTGTGTACGGGACCCCGAAAACCAATCACCACCTTCAGGTTTTCTAATGGCGTAAATTGCTTATTTTACTTCTTCACTACCTGTCACAGTTTCAGAGGCCCTGAATTTTCAAGATAGAACAACCCCAATCACCACCTTCAGGTTTTCTAATGGCGTAAATTGCTTATTTTACTTCTTTACTTCCTGTCACAGTTTCAGAGGCCCTGAAATTTACCTATTACAGTTTTTAAGGCCATGAAATGCCAAGATAGCACAACCCCCCCCCCCTCCCCCCAAAATGACCACTTTTCAAAAAGTAGGCACCCCAGGGTATTTGCTAAGATGCATGTTGAGTATTTTGCAGCTCTCATATATTTTGGAAAATGAAGAAGAAAAAAAAAGGAAAATGCACTTTTTTCCTCTTTTTTTAATTTTCAAAACTTTGTGACAAAAAGTGAGATCTGCAAAACACTCAACATGCCTTTCTGCAAATAGCTTAGGGTGTCTACTTTCCGAAGAGGGGTAATTTGGGGGGGGGGGGGGGTTGTACTGTCTTGGCATTTCATGGCCTCCAAAACTGTGATAGGTAGTGAGGAGTGAAATCAACAATTTACGCCCTTGGAAAGCCTGAAGGTGGTGATTGGTTTTGGGGTCCTGTACGTGGCTAGACTGGCAAAAAGTCTCACATGTGGGGGAATCCCCATACTCAGGAGAAGCAGCAGAATGTATTTTGGGGTGTCATTTCACATATACTAATGGCATGTGTGAGCAATATATAATTTAGTTACAACTTTGTGTAAAAAAACAAACAAAAAAAAAATAATAATGCTTCCGGAACTTGTGGCAAAATATAAAATATTCCATGGACTCACCATGCATCTCAGAAAATAGCTCGGAGTGTCTACTTTGCAAAATGGGGTAATTTGGGGGGGTTTTGTGCTATCTTGAAATTTCAGGGCCTCCGAAACTGTTATAGGCGGTGAGAAAGTGAAATGCACAATTTACGCCATTAGAAAACTGAAGGTGGTGATTGGTTTTCGAGGTCCCGTACACAGCTAGGCTCCAAAAAAGTCTCACACAAAAAAAATCAATATTCAGTAAGTTCAACATGCCTCTCAGGACATTCCTTAGGATGTCTACTTTCCAAAAAGTGGTAATTTGGGGGGGGGGGGGTTGTACTGCCCTGCCATTTTAGCACTTCATGAAATGAGATAGGCAGTCAGAAAGTAAAAGCTGCATAAATTTAAGTATTTACACCATAGTTTGTAGACCAACATATATGACAAAAATTGAGTATATTGGATATTTTTTAAAAGAATAAGTAGAAAATGTCATTTTTTCTCAAAATTTTTGCTCTTTTTTTATTAATATAGAAAAAAAAATAAAAAGCGCAGAGGTGATCAAATACCACCAAAAGAAAGCTCTGTTTGTGGGGAAAAAAGGACGTAAATTTTATTTGTACAGTGGGTACAGCATTGCATGACAAAATCTTCCGGTCTTAAAGTGGTTAACCAGTGAAATAATTTATCACTCCCTGCTAAGAAACAAGCATTAAGATATTAACTGCCCTAACATCTGTTATGTAGAGAATAGTTTCTCACTAATGAATATGTAATAACTGAAGTAAGGTGAGCGAGTACACATTTCATTTAGGTTTTCACTTATATTCAAATCACCCAATAAATGTGACCTTTCCTTATTTCAGTAGAAGTTCTAATATCCATAACGACTGCTTAAATGACATTTTTTTTTAAATTCTAAGTAGATTTTTTAACCTGTCTAATTCAATTATCCAGTATATTGCAGCCAGTAAATGGAGCCGGGCATTTGTTTTTTTTAATAATATGAAACTGTCAGTAGATTAGGTAATTATTAATGGATCAGGTGTCTTTCTTTTGATCTAACTGGTTATCAATAAAGTGTTACTAAACCCAGAGCCTGCATTCACTATATCAGGTCTCCCACAGTACACATAACATGGAAATGCAATTATTTTAGTAAATATAAACTGAGAAATACCTTTTCTCATCAGCTGTACAAAGCAGTCTTGTGACTTGTATCAGTTTCTAGTAAAGCTTGTAGGAGGAGTTTTCATTCTCCCCTGATCCTCTGTCTGGACACGTCTGGACAGTGCTGATTGTCCTGTGCTGATCACATACACTCTCCCAAGAAAAAAAAAAAAAAATCTCTCTAGCAATAAACACCAAACTAAGCATCTGCACCCCTGGCTATGTAAATATTTGTTTAAAAAAGTGATCAGAGAGACAGGATCAAGCAGCCTTTATACACAATGCAAATGATTAACCCCTTAGGTTCCTGACTCATTTTAGTGTTGTGGGTTTAGTAACACTTTAAGTTTTTGTAAATCTCATCATCAAAATCACCATAGATACACTTTAGGATGCACAACAGAAAATTTATAAGAAAAGCTTACCATATAGTTACTTAAAATGCCTCCACAAGGAAGAATAAGGCAATAAGTGTGCAAATTGCTAGCAACACATCAGTAATACTATTAAGCCTCATTTACATGGAAAAATGCTCCCACTGTGACAAGAACAAACAGATTCCTGCAGTTTTACTGACAGGTGTATGTGGGCAGTTGTGACCACCACAAGGACACATAGAAAACCATTGATCACTCATTTTGCCTCTATGCGGCGGATGACACTGCAGGACATTGCCAGCAGGTCAATGCAGTGGTGCATGCTGTAGTGCAGAGATGTGAATGGAATATACCTTTGTACGCCCTCAATAAAGTAAAAAAAAAAAAATGCAAATTTTGTGATGCACAGTTATAGTGCATCACACTGCCCCCTCAATGACACCAGCCCATAAGCAGACACCAGCCCACAAGCTAAAGCATGGCATTTTAGTGTGTGGATAGCGTAAATGGGTCCTTAACCCCCTTTTGAAGAAAAACTGGGAAAAAGGTTCAAGGGTTTTCCCAGGTATCAATTAAAGCTATGGAGTCCAACGAGGAGTAAAAAATAAATAAACAAATAAATAAATCCTGCACCTTTCATTCCCTTATTTTGAGAGTTTCCATTGTGAAAGTTTTCTACTAACATAAAAGTTACAAAATAACACCTTCATTTCCAGTTGTTATTGTATAAATATGCCAACTTGGCACAAAATTCGTGAAATAAAAAAAAAATGGGGAAAAAAGCTAAATATGAATAAGTGGTATCATATCAATTCATTAGCTAGAAAAAAGAGAGGAATATCAGAACAAGATAGAGATAGTATATTGTGGATATAGCAACTATACTTTGATGGGACTAGGATTATGGATCATTTTAACATGCCAATGCCCATATTTTGTCTTATATTTTCACTAAGGCTTACAACAGGTGTTAGTTTTCTTCATCACCAACCTATTTTTAGAAAGACACCCTCCACATACTCACTCTTCCTTATCTTTATTTACTTCCACTTTAGAAATACTAAACTGACGGTCATACAGAGATCTGAACATGTGCATATACATTAGCATACCAGTTATAGGCACAATAACCACATTTAATTAAAAGGCTGCCTGAGGCAAAGTAGAGATTTTGGCTACCTAAAATTCCATTCATAATGGATAATGTAACATTATACTTTGACATTGCACATTTTATTGGCATCAGATAACACAGCTTCTCTGGGATTTAACAATTTTGGTTCTCAAACAAAATGTACCTACCCATACTTTCTTGTAGCCTTCAATAATTAAATCAAAACTCTTACATGCTCAAGAAGATGACTTGTTATTGGAGTGACATTGACCTCTCTTACTCTCTTACACTGCATTTAACTTGCCACATGGAGGAAAACGTAGAAAAAATATATATTTATTGTCCTTCAGGATGTAGTCAACTCCAGCTCAGCTTGTCTTAAAAGTAATAATCAGCCCACTTTTCTAAGTTCCAATGAGATGCTGCAGTAGTGACTTGTTGATAATGGCATTTTTTATTTAACTTTCTTTCTTTTGTATGCATTTTCATAACTGTTTTGTCTGACATCAAAGTAATAAAAGCTTACATTACTGTAAACTGGAAAGATGATCAGGATAAAGGATGATGGGACTTTTGGACAGAATGGCCCAGGTCAGCACCATCATGAAAATGTATCTATAGGTACCTACTTTTCTTTCTCTTTGGACAAAGTAAAAAATGCCATTAGCTAAAAGCAGTTAAGCTGTGGAATGCTTTTTGCATGATGCTGTAATGGTAAAAACAATAAAGGAATTAAAAAAAGACAAGAAAATGCTCTTGTAACCAATACAATAAAATGTTAGAATTGCTGCAGCCAGGAATTGACCTCATTGCACTTGAGGAGTCTAGAAATACTTTCTTTCTACAGAAGCAACAGATGACCAATGAGCTTTTTTGTCTTCCCTTGGATCAAAACGGCAATGTAAAAACTTGAAATTCATGAATATAAGTCTATTTTATATTTTAAATACTGTATATACCAACATTATGTACTTATTCTTTCCTATTCTTTAAAAGCAATTAAAAGATGCAAAAGACCCACTAGAGGTTTATTTATAAAGCAGTGAATCTGACATTCAATGTATATGTTTTAAAAGAGAAGTAACTCCACTTTCGTGGGGAAAAAATCAGCAAATAAAGAAAAAACAATATAGCGCATACAATTGCAAAACAAATCATATTGTAATTGAATGTTATTAAAAGTTAACTTTCCTTTTAAATCTGCAGCTGTTGTAATTTTTTGAAAATGCAATGCAATATGGCTACCTGGAGCTGTTCTGTACACAGAATGTGTACTGACCATACCCCAGAAACATAATTTCCTGCTTGTGTGATTGGCTCATCCACTTTCCCAGAAGTCTGCCTAAGATACAAGTCAGATTTCTGGCATCAACTGCAACAAAAATGTCCTTTTTGGTGAGATAATCCCAATAGGAACACGTCTAAAGGGATTCAGGCCCAACAGCTTTCCTCATTAGAGCCCTACAGCTGCCACAGCTGATAGATAATTATGAAATCACTCAAATTAGACCCACTCAGCACAGAGGCACAGGGGAACAAACAGTGATTTTTTCAGAATAACAAAAGGTAGGAATCTGCAACAAAGTTTGTTAAAATCCTTGTAATGTACATAGATCACCCAGAGGGGAATGTTTTTCGCTCAACAAAAGGGGAGTTATGCTTTAATAAGGCTTAGCTATAGGTACTGTAAATATCTCCTACACTTGCAGAGTTTAGGAGATATTTACATTGCATGCAGCTGATGACGTCATTGGCACATGCACTCTGAAGAAACGGCAGCCCATGCCGTTTCTTCATAGCCCTCTGCCATGACCGGCGGGAGTGATGTCACGCGGCTCCCGCCAGTAATACAGCCGGAGCCCACAGACCCGGAAGGAAGACGGGTGAAGATGGATGCAGCCACCAGCGGGGACAACGCAGACTTTTGTTTGCATTGTAAGTGTCACATAATGTGCTAGTATGCAATGCATACTAGCACATTATGCATTTAGTTTGCAAGGAAGAAAAAAAAAGGAAGGGTTTACTCCCTCTTTAAAGCACTAAGTAATGTGTGTTACTAAGCAATGCAAATGTAAACGAGCACTTAAAGTGATATACACAATATTACCAAAAGTTTTGGGACACCTGCCTTTACATGCACATGAATTTTAAAGGCATTCTAGTCTTAGTCTGTAGGGTTCAATATTGAGTTGGCCCACACTTTGCAGCTACAACAGCTTCTGGAGGATGGAGGAACTTGACTGGCATGCTCAACCCGACAGAACACCTTTGGTATGAATTAGAGCAAAGACTGCGAGCCAAGCCTTCCTGTCAATTTGTAGTGCCTGACCTCACAAATGCTCTTCTGGAAGAATGGTCAAACATTTCCATAGACACATTCCTAAACCTTGTGAAAAACCTTCCCAGAAGAGTTGAAGCTGGTATAGCTGCAAAGGGTGGGCCAACTGAATATTGAACCCTACGAACTAAGACTGGGATGCCATTAAATTTAATGAAATGTAAAAAGGCATTCAAATACTTTTGGTAATATAGCGTGTTTGTGTATATATATATATATATTTATATATATATATATATATATATATATATATACACACACACATATATATATATATATATATATATATATATATATATATATATGTGTGTGTATATATATATATATATATATATATATATATATATATATCTCAGGGCACACTGCCTATGCCTACCAACAACCCACAGGACTTCCCCTATCTTTTGGCCACATTCTCAAAAATGCTCTCTAAGGGCTTGGCCCAGACTGCCACCCAGATTACCTCTGCCATCCACTCAGATTTACAGAATCTGGGGTCCAGAATTGAAGCCATAGAACATAAAACTGACCAGACTGTACTTTAGAGCTAACCAAAACTCAGCAAGAATGCAAGACCTACATGACTGGCTGGACACTGCTCTGTTCAAAATTGATGAGCTGGAAAACAGATCCAGGAGATACAATTTTAGGATCAAAGGACTACCTGAAAGCGTTAAAGACATTGATGCTGCTGTCACTGCATTTATACAGGACTTGATTCCAAATATATAGCACAGCACTGCATTGAGCTTGATAAAGCTTTCAGGGCCCTCAGACCCTTCCTCCCTGATGGCTCTCCGAGAGATGTTATAGTAAAGCCACATTTTTATAAAGTCAAGGAGGAGGTCATGATGAACTCTAGAAACATGGATCGCCTGAACATTCAAGGCCAACCAATTCAAATCTTCGCTGATCTCTCGCCCACCACCATTCAGAAACTGTGGGCCCTTAAGCCACTACTTCAAGCTCTGCAGCAAAAGTCCATCAAGTACTGGTGGTCCTTACCCTTTCGCCTCAGCTTTCTCCATCAGCAAAAAATGCACAGCTTTTCCTCTCTCCCCGAAGGGGAACATCTCCTTCTACGTCTTGGATTGATTTCTCAAGAACCGGCCACCTCTTCGTCAGTCAGGAGCTTAGGATCCTCGAAGCGCCCTTCTCCTCAGAGCCCTGTGGTTCCGACCTGGCAGAAGCAACAATTCAAGCGGGCCAAGGATGCCAGACCCCCCTAAAGGTCTTTACCTCCCAGCTGAGAAGTGATCCTTCATCACCGTGTCCACCCATCCTTGACATCTTCTAGGAACCTCTACCTCTGCTGCAGGGTTGCAGCTAACCCACCTGGGACATCTTTTGTTCACATTTTTTGAACTTTTCATATTTTTCAAAGTTCTCCAATTTTTACACTATTGTTCATATAAAGGGGACCCTTCCCCCCTCAATAATTTTTTTTTTGCTCTTAGGCGGCTCCCAAAGCTCACTGGGAAGCCTGGCTGCAGCAGGATTACTGCTGCTCCTCACCCCCACTCTACATGGGATCTCTACGCCTCTGTAGGCCAGGGCAGATGCCTTTGCCATCAGTAGGCATCTTTGGGATTCAGGAGAGGATAGGATTTGGCCTTCCTCCCCTGACTTGGGTTGGGATTTTTTGTATTGTTATTATATGCATACTGTTATGTTTATGTGTCTCTCTCTATTCTCCTTTTTTTCTTTTCCAGTCTCCATCCTCTTCTTTCTCCTCCCCTCTCTACTTGTCACTGGGGGACCCTCTGTTTGTCTATGGCAGGGTCCAAGCGTCTGGCACTGCATCTCCAGGATCGAGCATTGTCTCCTCTCCTTGGAACCACAACTGTCACCGATGTGCTCCCCCTCCAGCTCTCTGCTCTTTCATGGCGAAATGAGCCCACCGGCTGATACCTCCCACCCACTGAAGATATCATCACATAATGTCCAAGGAATCAACTCCCCATTGAAGAGACGTAAGCTTTTTAACCTATATCACTCTCATCACATTGATATTGTGTTGGCACAATAGTTTGTTCACCACAAATACCCGCAATTTTATTTACCCAATGCACCCGACAAAACCAAGGGCGTTGCTATTTTTTTTGCGCAGCATGTCCAATTTGCTCTCAAGAGAAGACTGGAGGACCATGATGGGCGGTACCTTACTGAAAGGCGAGATTGATGGCAATACTTTTTCCCTACTCTCCTACTATGCCCCAAACCGGCATCAGGAAAAATTATTTTAACACCTAGCATCACATGTACTGATCCATGCTGAAGGCACACTGATAATGGGAGGGGATTCAAATTAGACCAGGGACTGGACAACTCTCGTTCGGGCAATCCCTCTTTATGTCGGCCCCCCAGGCAGAGCACCCGAATCGCTAAGCTCCTCTTCTCGGAGGTGTTAATCGAGAGAGAACTTAACCCCATCTCTAGAGACTATACACATTTCTCTGCACCTCATAATGTTCTGTCGAGGATAGACCATATTTTTATCTCTTCTCATGCTATTCCCCAGACCATGAAATCTTTCATCAGAGACTGCCCCCTCTCTTATCATGCCATGGTTATTCTATTTCTGAAAGACACAAAACAAGTCCTTAATGACTTGAATTCAGTAAACATAGATGCTTCTACCTATATGGTAACAGGAGATGTTGCGGCTCTATATAGCAACATTAATCATTTTGACGGCTTGGAAGCTATCGACTATTATTTAGAATCAGCTCATGACATTCCAACTGAACAAAAATCCTTTCCTATGGAACTCTTAGAATTTGCTATGTAGCACAATTTCTTTTGGTTTAATGACACCTTTTTCTTACAAATGAAGGGTGTAGCAATGGGGGCTAAATTTGCCCCCAGCCTGGCGAATCTTTGTATGGCCAGGTGGGAAGAGGACATCATCTATGCCAGGGACTGGCCAGAGCTTACGTTATATCGTAGGTATATAGATGATGTCCTCTTCCTATGGCAGGGAGATAAGCCCTCTCTGGATAGCTTCATGGGTACATTGAATTATAACACTCTGAATATAGAATTGTCCTATGTATGTAGCCAGGTGGAAATTAACTTCTTGGACCTTACCCTGATTAATACCGGGTCTTCAATTGTTACTAAATCCTATTTCAAGTCCACAGACAGGAATGGGTACATCCCAATAAACAGCTGTCACCACCCTAGTTGGCTTAAAAACATTCCCAAGGGCCAATTCATCAGAATGAGGCGTAATTGTACTAACGCATCAGATTACTATGCCCAAACTGAGATATTAAAATCTAGGTTCTTGGAAAAGGGATATGACGCTAGGAGTTTACAAGATTCTATTCAGGCTGTATCTAATACATGCAGAATAGATCTATTACAAACTAGACCCAAATAACCTCCAATGGATGATTTTTGCCCCTTTATCACCAGGTATTCTATACAACATTACCAGATCAAGTAGACTTTTAAGAAACATTGGGGCATTCTTAGAAACGATCCAGTTTTGAACTCCATTCTACCAGCTCAACCTCAGGTAGTCTTCAAAAAAGTTCCCACGTTGAGTGATAGATTGGCACCTAATATAGTTAACCCTCCAATTAGAACATAATTTTTCTCTAATCTAAAAGGTTTCTTTCCTTGTAGAAAATGCGTCATGTGCACAGAAACCAAAACAACTATACGTAAATGTACTGACTTTCAGTCTAATGTCACACAAAGAAAGTATTCTATAGATGCTTTTATCACTTGTAACACTACGCTTGCTGTATATGTGCTCAAATGCCCTTGCCATAAACAATATGTAGGGACAACTTTTAGGCGTCTTTGTGACCGTCTGAAGGAGCACATATACAACATCAAGAGGGGCTTTAAAGATAACCACCTCTGCCCATTTCAGAAGATTTCATAATAGAAATGCTAGTACTTTGAGGTTCGTGGCTATAGATGTAATTCAACATCAGTGGAGAGGTATGAATAAAAAATGAGAGATTTAAAAAAAAAAAACGGAATGGATTTATGAACTAAAAAGTTTGGTACCGAGAGGGTTGAATGTAGATTTAGACATCAACTGTTTTCTTGACAATAGCTAGATATCATAGTTGGGTTTCCCCTTCTGGATAGTGTCATTTCATTGCCTTTAATATATGATGATACCAGGGGTCCCCAACCTATATATATTTTTCATTTCTCCAGTATAGGATAATTTAACATTACCAGGTGTGATTTATTTACACTTTTATGAATGGAGTACTGTCTGCAATTCATTTAGGGAGATGGATCTTGTCCAAATGTAATATTTTTTATATTTTTTTTATATATTTTTAAGTCGTTGATTATGAGATAGAATTTTCTGAATGTGTCTCATACTGTTATGTGAGAGATTTCTTCCTCTTCTTTTTCATAAAAGTATGTGGATATGATATGTTTATGAATTTAATGTCCATTAATTAGTAATTGTTTATTATACAGTAGACTTGATGTACGCTATAATATGATACATGAAAGACCGGGTGGGGTTGTTAAATATATATTTTATATATTTTTTCTAAAATATTTTTCATGTATTTTATGTATATTTATTTATTTTTTTGCTACCCATTATATATTATTTATTAATACATTTTTTATTTATTTGTATTTATTATTTGTGCCTTTGTGGAGGCTTTGTGTCTTTTATGATATAACAACAATATCACACAGGGGAGGCCTGAGCCAATAATAACTCTGAAATCACTGAAGAGTTTTTTGGTTTGTTTACACTTTAATCTTAAAAGCCTCAGTTTGGCTGTGCAGATGTCTGTGCATGAGGTCACTTCCAGTCATTCGGATGATGGTGGCATGTCCGTTTCCGGTCTTCGGGAAAATGGCGCCGTGGCAACTTCTGGTTTGTGAAGAGAATACATCTGGTCTTTCCAGTATTTATTGGAAGTAGGTAACAGACGCCAGTGATAGGCGAACACCTGTTGAGAATGTATTTTCACACGAAATGCATCCAGGACTTGGCCTGGCGTTCGTCCCTGCTGTGGAACAGTGGACTATCTGATGTAAGTTTTTGCTTCATTGCTTTTAATGTACATGTACGTGTTTTTATGACCATTTGGAATAAATATACTACACTATAAAATATCCTTGGCTCCATGTGATGAGCATTTTTCAGCTGGGGCACCCACGGTGAGAATAAGGATGACCTTGCAACCTCAGGGAATTTCTCCATTGGGATTCGTTTTAAGGCTTGGCTCCCTGTAAGCTCTGGTGAGTATATATATATATATATATATATATATATGTGGTGGAGGATTGGTATGTCATATAACACACACAGTCTGAGGAAGCTCTATCACCCTTTTGTGGATTTCTTGTGTGAATTGTGTTCTACTCTCGGACACCTGTGGAGTTCTTTGCTCTTTTTTCATTGGATATTACATTCATGGACTGTTTATTTAGCATTTACTAACTATTATTTAGCGCTGCACTCAACTCTTAAAAGTTTTGCCACTTAGAAGGTATATATTCATCTTTTAGTGCCAGCAGCTTGTTTATTCATAGCGCTCGCTCCCCATTGATTGATTCTACTCATGACACGCTCCCCCGACCATCGCAAGGAATTTAAGTGGCGCCTAAATGAGGCCATCTTGAGTGACCCGGTCCCATGTATTATCTTGAACAAGGAACTAGAGGCATACTTTACCACCAACGACATTCCAGAGGTTTCTCTCGAAACCCTCTAGGCAGCCCACAAGACAGTGATCAGGGGGAAAATCATACAAATCTTTCAAAAAGCTCCTGGAAGACTCCAGACTTCAATTGAATCTTGCACTTACGACAGAAGTGGAAAAGCAGCTTCGTTGGTCGGGATCTAAATTCAATGCTTCCTCCGACAAAATTGGGCCCAAGCTTGCAGCTAAACTTTCTCCCAAACTTCGAACCTTTACGTTCCCTAAAATCAGAATGGTCCAAGGCTCCTTATCTCAAAACCCACAACAGGCCTTAAAATCGTTCCACTCCTTTTACTCAAAACTGTATGACTTCAACTCGTCTTCATCTTCCCAGACATCCCCTGATTTCCTTAATGACTTACCCCTCCCCTGCCTTAGTTGGGAACATAGGGAACAACTTGAAGATCCCATCTCAGAGTTGTAAATCATGGGGGTGATCAAGGCACTAAAGAGGGGTTCCGCTCCGGGCCCAGACCGATTCTCCGCTGCCTACTACAAAACCTTTGCCTCCACCTTAACACCCCACTTAAGAAGATTCTTCAATGCCCTACAGAAAGGGGGTTCTGTTGAGAGGACCTTAAACCTAGCATGTGTCATAGTCATTCCTAAACCAGGCAAGGATCACAACGATGTAAACAATTATAGACCTATTTATCTTATCAACCTAGACCTTAAAATTCTAACAAAGGTCCTCTCAAATAGACTCTAATGTTTTATTAGCGTATACACAAAGACCAGTCGGGCTTTATCCCAGGGAGACAGGGTCCTGACCAAATTAGGAGAGCTATAGATCTAATTTCACTGATAAAATCCAGATGGGATGGAAACCCTCCCCAAGAGACTTTACTTCTATCTCTCGACTTGCATGAAGCATTTGGCTCTATTTCCTGGCCCTATCTCTTCGAGACCCTCGAAAGATGGGACTTTGGCCCCAATTTCCTCAACAATTTACGGGCTCTCTACTCCTCTCCATCTCCCCAAATCCATATTTTAGGCCACTATTCCAACCCTTTCTCTGTTAAACGGGGCACCCGACAAAGCTGCCCACTTTCACCTCTCATATACACACAATAGAATCCCTTGCAATAGCTATTCGCCGCCACCCAGACATTTGCGGGTTCACTGTGGCCCGACGGAACATAACTGTGCGCTCTTCGCGAATGATGTCTTACTTTTTCTCACATCCCCGATCCCCTCGGTTCCCAACGTTCTGGACCTGCTTCACAAATTCTCCCTTGCCTCTGGCCTCACGGTAAATTTTTCTAAATCCTCAGTGCTCAATGTTTCGATCCTGCAGTCCACATACGCCGCCCTCAAACCCAATTTTCCATTCTTGTGGTGCAGGGACTCAATTCCATACTTAGGAGTGCGTCTCACCACATCGATTGACACCCTGTATCAGGCTAACTACCCCCCCCCATACCAGAAACTGAAATCTGACATATAAACTTGGGGCCTTCACAAGTTTTCTGGGTAGGATAAAATCTGTTAAGATGACAGTACTTCCCCAAATTCTCTACCTTTTCAGGTCGCTCACCATCCCCATTACTCAAAATCAACTGCAAAATTTCCAATCCAAAATTGTCCAGTTTGTATGGGGCAAAAAAGGCTACCGATGTTTGAAGTCGATCCTATACAGACACAAGGTGGATTGGCTCTGCCCAATTTATGGAAATACTATCAAGCTGCCCAACTTGCCCAGTTTTCCACGATCTATACTCGTGGACATAAGCCCGACTGGATCCAGATAGAGAGACAAGCAGTTCCCCATCACACGCTTGACTATATTGCTTGGTGCCCGTCTAAACTTCAACCGGCGATCCTGGCACCCACCCTATCGCACTCTATCAGACTCTGTAGACAACTTTATCAACTCGCCTATGAAACCCTTATTTCACATTTTTCACCATCCACGTTTCTTACCTGGACATGACGTTAAGGCATTCCAATGGTGGACGAACAAGGGGCTGTACCAAATCGGACACTTCTTGTCGTCTTCAGGCCCACTTTCACTCTCTCATTGCATTAACAAACTTAAGATGCCTCTGAAGACGTCATACGCACTGACGAAATGCGCGTAAGGTGGAACACACGCTGCTTACGTCACGGGTGCCTGAGTGGAACGCAAGCCTGTGTTCACCGCTCTCCACTCACGGGCACCATTTTTGGCTGACGATATTGAGTTTTTGTACTGTATACCTGCTGTGTACCTGCTTATTCTATTAAAGACTACTTTTAAATGGTATCACACTATCTGGAGCTTTTTTTACACTGCATACCCTGACCGGATCCTGCGGATCAAGGATATCCAGGAAGGAAATCCCGGATCTTTGAGGTACTACAAAGCCCAGCAGTGTCCTCTTTGGCCCTGGTGGCCACAAAGCGAGTATAGGTCTTAATACCGTATGGTATATAGGACCCACAACATCTGGTGAGTGTATTCTCCTATTATCCCCCACGGTGACACCACAAGTACCAGTATTTGCAAAAAGAAAAATCGGGTGAAAGACAGAGCGTCTATCAACCAAAGAGAGAACAACTAAGGACACTGAGGAGGCAATGAGTATAATTGATGTAACAAAAATAATTATTTATTGGGCACGTATGCCTGAAAAAGAACAAGATGATACAGGTAACATAGTGTGGCACAGCAAAACAATAAAATCACTTTAAAAACAGATACATATACTGAATGACCATGGACTAAATGTGCTATAATAAGCTGGTGTATAAGAATATACAAAATGAGCCACTGCTGACTCCAAAATCATGAACGCCTAGATGTTCACTGTTCCATGATGATACCATATGTGGCTAGATAAAACAAAATTCCCAAAAATGCAAAAGCAAAAAAGGATAAGAAAAATTATGGTCAGATGGGGCAGTGATAGTTCCACTGTAGGAGGACTGCAAAGGTGGTTCCTGATGAAAGTCAAGATAAAATAGATTATAATGCCATAATCCCCTGAAAATCAATTCAGATAGCAAGGAAGTGATGATACAAACTCCAAGGGAAGATCCAGAACAGGGAATGGAAACGGGACCACAGTCCAAAAAAGGGGGGCCTCTAGTGGAACAATTCGAGTTGTTGCAGTGATGGTAATGGGTAACCTCCACCCAGTAATAAAATGGGAATATCCGTCTCAGAAGCCTTTGACATGACCAATAGGTCGTGAGTAGCTGATTTGGTCAGGGACAGAGATCATCATAGGGGCTGCTGTATGTATCAGACTGATGGGTCAAAGGCAAATACCTTGGATGTCCATACCTCCGTGTATGACCGATGGTCTGCCGGCCGTGGTGTTCCTGGTGCGGCGTTCTCCTCCCGCTCTCACCCAGCTGGTATTCTGGTGCGGACGCACAGGTCTGTTAGTGGCGTCCTGACGTCATGTCCGGTGCAGCGGGTATGGAGGCTGGGGAACAGCAAGGAGGCCGCAGTGCAGAGATCCAAAGGTTACGGAGCAAGCAGATTCAGTATAAGTAAAAGGTTGACGCCAACGCTGACGCGTTTCACTGACTATACGTCAGTTTCTTCAGAGCTAAGGATGGGAATGAATGGTGCTCAATTTTATAATGGCAGTAAATTGATTAATTGATCGAGCCCAGGTGTACATAATTTACTTAAACAGGCAGAGAATAACAACCGTCCTTAACCACTAGATGTCAGTATTTGGATCACAGATCAATTCACAATAAAAATGCACCATCCCAACAGCGTCAAAGTTAAACTTCTTCCATGTTAGTTACATTGTATACCAACATTGATATATAGAACTCAAAAAGGGGTTACTAACCTCACTTATATGGAGTACTGACATGGAAGAGTATCCAAGCTTTGTAAAAATGAATTAAGTGTACAACATAAAAGAATTACACAGGTGATTCACAGACATAGAACGAACCAGATTGCTATTGATTCTGCAAGTGTGTCCTAGTATACAAAATAACTCAAGACTCTTCATCAACTATTTATAGTCCGAATAACTCCCTCTGTCTTTTGGGGGGGGGGGGGGGGGCATCCAGATGGATCTCATGCATTACTGGATACAAAATATCACAACGGTACCTTACATAGAAATAGATGAATAAGGATAAGCACACATAAATGTCGTGGTGCCACCTAGTGGGAAAAATGGATGCAAAGTTGCCAATCAGACACTGGCAGTGTCCACCACTAATTTAAAGCATATAACCTAATTGAGACACCAGTGAATGGGGTTGGTTATATCCCTTCCCTTCTCACCCTAGTGAACAGTTCCATGTAGTGTATAGACACCACATGGAAGAGCTGGCATAACTGCTCATATCAACTTATAAGGTACTAGGCTCAATAAGATACTAACCCAACAACACCTTAGAGGACAACTAGATATATTTATCTAATCAACCAATTGGTTATATTCTGGTATATGCAAGCCACTAAATAAATGAATTGCATACAAACCAGAATAATATTGTACATCCTGTTGCATATTCGGTGAAGTGAATATAGATCTGCAGATGTATCTCTCCACATAATGATAAGGGAAGAAGGTTAAAGGGGGGGGGGGGTGTTTTAAACATGGTGGAGCCAGAAATTGTCAGTCATGAATGTCCACAGTGCAGAATGAGATATAGAAAGATGAACCACAGAGGGGACCAAAGTGAAACAGAGTACGCTGGACAGAAAAGAAAAAATATGAAACATAAAGATCAAAGTGAGGTATAGGAATTTATATATACAGTACATACCACCTTATTGGTCTGACTGCTATTACCCCCTCTTTTAGCCATACCTAAAGATATTATGAGGATATCAGAACACAGAAGATCAGGTTGTTAAGAAAGGTTGTAGACTAAATTCGATGTTCAAACCCTGAGGGGCAAGTGACCCCATCTTGTAAATGCATAACATTTCTTTTTGTAACAAGATGGTGTCAGTCACCTCTCCTTGCTGGCAACTTTAGGGCATATATGCCTCTCACCCCAGGAAATGCAATGGGATGGTCTTATTGTCTACTTTTTTCTTAATGTCGGCTACACGTTCCGCGATACGAACCTTCAGATAGCGTTTGGTTTTGCCAATATATGACTTGTCACACGGGCAAATAATTTGATAAATAACACGTTCCGTTTGGCAATTAATAAAGCTGTTGATCATAAATTCCTCCTGTCCATTACAGCTCAGGAAGGATTTAGATCTGATCACAAGCTTACATATGGAACATCTTCCACATGTATACATACCCTTGAGTGGGGGTAGTGATGTTAGCCAGTTGTCGCTTTGTTTGGATCTAACAAATTCAGAATGGAATAGGCTGTCTTTAAAATTTTTAGCTCCTTTGGCAGTAATCAGCGGACGAGGACCAACTATTTGACCGATTAATAGTGACACAGTGAGAACCTGCCAATGTCTAGAAATAACTGCGCTGACTTGCTCCCATTGGGTACCAAAGCGGGTTACTATACGGGGATGTGATGGCCGAGGAGGATCTGATGGAGACGAAATACTCTCCTTAGTCTGAAGGTCAGTTCTTTGTCTAAGGGCCACTTTCTTGCGTGCTTTTTTTATGGTCTTATGCGAATACCCTCTTTCCCTAAAGCTTCTGTGCAGGTCCCTGGCCTCTGTTTGGTAGTCTGCGGAGTCATAGCAGTTTCTCTTAAGACGGAGAAACTGCCCCACAGGTATCCCTTCAATTAAGGATTTGGGGTGGTGACGGAAATATCAGATAGTTTACTGAGGACATCCCTGGTATCCTGCACATAGGAAGGTAGACTGACTACCGTTTCTTTAATCAGGGCATCGACGAACTTGCCTACTTTTTCAAGAGGACCTCCTACTGCGGAAACAACAGGTCTTCCCGGTGGCTTGGATAGGGACTTGTGCAATTTTGGGATGATGTAAAATGTTGGGACATTGTAATTTTTAACCACAAGATGGTCGACCTCCTTCTTGGAGATAAGCCCAGCCTCTCTAGCAAAAGATATCTTTTGCTTAAGGGCAGAGACAAGGGAAGGAAAAGGACTATCCCTCAGTTTTCAGTCAGTGAAACGCGTCAGTGTTGGCGTCAACCTTTTACTTATACTGAATCTGCTTGCTCCGTAACCTTTGGATCTCTGCACGGCGGCTTCCTTGCTGTTCCCCCGCCTCCATACCCGCTGCGCCGGACATGACGTCAGGCCGCCACTAACAGACCTGTGCGTCCGCACCAGAATACCAGCTGGGTGAGAGCGGGAGGAGAACGCCACACCAGGAACGCCGCGGCCGGCAGACCATCGGTCATACACGGAGGTATGGACATCCAAGGTATTTGCCTTTGACCCATCAGTCTGATACATACAGCAGCCCCTATGATGATCTCTGTCCCTGACCGAATCAGCTACTCACAACCTATTGGTCATGTCAAAGGCTTCTGAGACGGATATTCCCATTTTATTACTGGGTGGAGGTTACACATTACCATCACTGCAACAACTCGAATTGTTCCACTAGAGGCCCCCCTTTTTTGGACTGTGGTCCCGTTTCCATTCCCTGTTCTGGATCTTCCCTTGGAATTTGTGTCATCACTTCCTTGCTATCTGAATTGATTTTCAGGGAATTATGGCATTATAATCTATTTTATCTTGACTTTCATCAGGAACCACCTTTGCAGTCCTCCTACAGTGGAACTATCACTGCCCCATCTGACCATAATTTTTCTTATCCTTTTTTGCTTTTGCATTTTTGGGTATTTTGTTTTATCTAGCCACATATGGTATCATCATGGAACAGTGAACATCTAGGCGTTCATGATTTTGGAGTCAGCAGTGGCTCATTTTGTATATTCTTATACACCAGCTTATTATAGCACATTTAGTCCATGGTCATTCAGTATATGTATCTGTTTTTAAAGTGATTTTATTGTTTTGCTGTGCCACACTATGTTACCTGTATCATCTTGTTCTTTTTCAGGCATACGTGCCCAATAAATAATTATTTTTGTTACATCAATTACACTCATTGCCTCCTCAGTGTCCTTAGTTGTTCTCTCTTTGGTTGATAGATGCTCTGTCTTTCACCCGATTTTTCTTTTTGCATTCATTAGCCTTGTTCAACGGACATTGGGCGGTGACACAGTAAATTTTCCATGGATTAATCTACTTCCATTTTTTGGAAATTTGCTAGGGCCATTGTGGGGACACCTCTCCATTTCTTTTTTTTTTTTTTAAGTACCAGTATTTGGATCATTGGAGGATTCAACACAGAGCACCTGCCCTTTTTTTACCTTGTTTTGGCACTCAAGATAAACCTGCATTTTCACTTGAGTCACTTATGAACTTTTATGTGGACCATTTTATTTGCACATTGACACTTGATGCACTTATTGATGTAATGTATTATCATTTAATGTATGTATTTTAATATTATTGATTTGATATAATTTATTAGATTGTTTTGCACTCATCTTTAGCACCTTCCTCACCATTTTATATCCACCATCCATCATATTGTTATTTACCTTATTTGATTTATTTTATAGCATCCAGCACTTTATTTGAAACCCACCAATCATTTTTACATATATTTTACTCCAAGCAAGCGCTATAGTTGGCTGCAAACCTTTTGGGGTCATACTCATACCCCTTATCCTTTTTCCTGTAGCAGCTGCATTTACGTGTATTTATTTATTTCATTACCCACTTGTTGGGGCACCCATAGGCGCGAGGGATATACACACTCTTCTGCTTCCTCCACATTTCCCACTTCCTTCACTAATTGTGGGCTGAAAAGCATGAACCTCCCTCCTTAACCCAGTATGAGAGGTGGTGTTCTGAAGCCAGCGAGATGAGAGAGGGCATATTGGTCATATACTCTGCTTTGTTGTCCTCCCCGGACAAACCGGGCTACGCGCTTCGATGGGAACAGGATCTGAACCTGGACTATACACCAGATGCCTGGCACCGGATTTTCCGCAGATCCTTCCAGGGCATAATGAATGTTACCCTCATTGAAACAAATGTCAAGATATTCACGCAATGGTACCTGGTACAGACCCGCATGGTGCTTATGTTCCCTAACTCCTCTCCACTATGCTTTTGGGGTTGTGACCCCCAGGGCTCTTTTTTACATACCTGGTGGTCATGCCCCAAAATCCAGTCCTTCTGGAATAAAGTATTTACCTTGATCCATACAGTCACGACACTCCAGATCCCACAGACACCTCAAGCAGCGTTCCTGCATGAATTCCCCCAAAGGTACCCTAGACCCTCGTTATTACTAACATTCTTTATGCTTCTAGGAGCAAAGCTCACCCTGGCTAAAGCCTGGAAAAAACTCTCTGTCTCCTTTTAAATCCACCAAATGGAAGATTTCATGAATAATGACCCATAAAAAGATAGTTGCCATTTTACACGACAGAGTATTGCAGTTTGAGAGCCTTGGGCACAATACCTGCACATTACGCTATAACCCTTCCCCAGTCTCATAGTATAATTGCCCCCTGGTGACCTCTATACCTCCCCCTCCTTTTTCTCCCTTCCCTCTTTTCCCTCCTACTCGATCTCTCTTCTCCCCCCTCCCCCCATTTCCCCTGTCCTCTTCCCTTTCTGACTCTGACTTTTCTCTCTCTCTTCCTAGCTCTCCCAACTCCTCATCTTACAGTCTCTACTTTGCCTCCATATGATATAATATAGGTAGTGACCCTTTACCCTGCAAGGGTGCTACCCCTCTCTGATGTATACCATGGCTCCCAAATGTGTCGCAACCCTCCAGGGTGCTACCCCTCTCTGATGTATACCCTGGCTCCCAAATGTGTCGCAACCCTCCAGGTTGCTACCCCTTTCTGATGTATACCCTGGCTCCTAAATGTGTCGCAACCCTCCAGGGTGCTTGGGGCCAGATTTATCTACGTCGGTTCTGCTAACCCCTTTTTTTTCACTGCCTACTGGAGGAGATAGGGAATACTTACCTTTTTGTCTGTGTACGCTGCCTTTCATTCTAGTGATGAGCCACAAAATTTGTTCTTATTCCGTTTACTTCGACAGCTTTAATTTTTGTTGCCTGGACTCCAGGCCTGATTACCTATTTGTTTATATTACATGATATTTTCAAAATTCTCTTCTTGCAATTTCTGCACACTGCTATTGTTTTGTTCTCCCTTTTTTTCTTGATATTACATGATGTACCTTTCTGCTATGTGAATCTAACATTTTCACCAATAAAAATGATTGAAAATGAAATGCACTAGTCAAGATAAATGCCACCTTTGTGGTAGCCTTCTCCGTGTTTATTAACCACTTCCCTACCAGCACATTGTAAAATGATGCTGACAGGGATGCTTCTTCCCTCTGGGCGGACGTCATATGACCGTCCATCCGTTCTTGCCGCTCGACTGCGTCCCCGCAGTGCTGCTTTCGGGGATGCAGTGTATCCCTCAGGACACAGCCCATCCCCGATCGGTGTAAAGAGCCAATAAAAAATGTATTTTAATCATGTGACTGGCTGTGTCCAATCACAGCTGGCTACATGCAGTGTCCTCATGCACGCCGCTCATGCACGCCCCCAGGGGCGTCCAGAGCGGCGATCGGGGATGGAGAGTGTCACTCTGATGCAGTACATCCCTGATCAGGGTAATGAGCCAATGAAATTGGCTCTTTACCAGGTGATCGGATGTGTCCAATCACAGTCAGTCACAGAATGTCAACAAAACCACGGTAACTAGCTGTTACCATGTTCTCCTCCTCACACACCAATCCTGTGTGAGGAGGATATTGGGGTAACAGCTAATTACTGATTACAGTCTACACTAAAACACACTGATTGCCCCTCAGCCCATCAGAGTACCCAAGTACCTATCACCAGCCCATCAGGTACTCTGATGACAGGTACTCAGGTACTCTAATTGGTTGGTGACAGGTACTCCAGTAGTCTGATGACAAGTACTTGCTCACAAATATTTGCTTATTTCTTAGCAGGAGCAGACCCGTAGGGGTAGGTGTTTCATCTCTCTCCCCCATTTTTTTGTATTAAGTTTATCTTCATAGTATACTCAAGTGCTAACCGGAAACTGTGCTGAGAGAGAAGCCGGAAGCTGTGTGCTGTGTGTGTTCGGACGTGCGGCGAGGGAGCCGAGTGCTGTGCTGAGCCAAGTACCGGGTGCTGTGCTATGTTGTGTGCGAGGAGGAAGAGGAGCTGTGGGGGACAAGTGCGGGGGACCGGTAACTTGTGACTGAGCAGAGGTGGAGGACGGTCAGAAGGACTGAAGGAGCGGCAGAAGCAGCAGGGATGTGAGTAAGATACCGGAATCCGGGCGCGGGTGCCGAGGACCCCAGGGACCGGGACAGAGAGGGCAGAGAGCGGGGGTAGCGGCGGTGGAAGACGGACACCGCACTGTACTGAGGAGAGGAGGAGAGCATTCCCGGAAGCAGGGGAGGAGGAGACCATCCCATTCCCAGTGTGTGAGGCAGTGTGTGAAGCAACAGCAGCAGCTGCAAGCAAGACTGGGGAGAGAGCTGGGCTCTGTGAACCAATAGCTGTGTGACTGTGCTCTGCGACTGGTAGCTGTGTGACTGTGCTCTGCTACTGATAGCTGTGTGACTGTGCTCTGCGACTGATAGCTGTGTGACTGTGCTCTGCGACTGATAGCTGTGTGGCTGTGCTCTGCGACTGATAGCTGCGTAACTGTGCTCTGTGACTGATAGCTGTGTGACTGTGCTCTGCGACTGATAGCTGTGTGACTCTGCGACTGATAGCTGTGTGACTGTGCTCTGTGACTAATAGCTGTGTGACTGTGCTCTGCGACCAATACCGATCTGGGACTGATTGACCATATAGCGATCTGCGACTGATAGCGATCTGTGACTGACTGACCATGCTCTGCGACTGATAGCAATCTGTGACTGGCCGTACTCTGCGACTGATAGTGATCTGCGACTGACTGACCGTGTTCTGCGACTGATAGCAATTTGTGACCGTCCGACCATGCCCTGCGACTGATAGAGATCTGTGACTGACTGGCCATGCTCTGTGACTGATAGTGATCTGCGACTGACTGACCGTGCTCTGCGACTGATAGAGATCTGTGACTGACCGTGCTCTGAGACTGATAGCGATCTGCGACTGACTGACCGTGCTCTGCGACTGATAGCGATCTGCAACTGACTGACCATGCTCTGTGACTGATAGTAATCTGCAAACGACTGACCGTGCTCTGCGACTGATAGTGATCTGTGACTGACCATGCTCTGCGCCTGTTAGCGATCTGCGACTGACTGACCGTGCTCTGCGACTGATAGCGACCTATGACTGACCGTGCTCTGTGACTGATAGCGATCTGCGACTGACTGACTGTGCTCTGCGACTGATAGCAATCTGCGACTTACTGACTGTGCTCTGCAACTGATAGCAATCTGTGACTGACTGACCATGCTCTGCGACTGATAGCGATCTGCAACTGACTGACCGTGCTCTGTGACTGATAGTAATCTGCAAACGACTGACCGTGCTCTGCGACTGATAGTGATCTGTGACTGACCGTGCTCTGCGCCTGTTAGCGATCTGCGACTGACTGACCATGCTCTGCGACTGATAGCGACCTGTGACTGACCGTGCTCTGCGACTGATAGTGATCTGCGACTGACTGACTGTGCTCTGCGACTGATAGCAATCTGCGACTTACTGACTGTGCTCTGCAACTGATAGCAATCTGTGACTGACTGACCGTGCTCTGCGACTGTTAGCGATCTGTGACTGACTGTGCCCTGTGACTGACTGTGTCCTGTGACTGGCTGTGTCCTTTGACTGACTGTGCACTGTGTCAGACCGTGACTGACGGTGCCCTGCGACTGACGGTGCCCTGCGACTGACTGAGCGTGCTCTGCGACTGAGTACCTGGGAAGACTGGTAAGTATCTTAGCAACTGGTGAGTATCCTAGCGACTGAGTATCTTAGCGACTGGTGAGTATCTTAGCGACTGGTGAGTACCCCAGGTTTAGTACCAGGGGAGATAGAGGTAGTGTAGGTAAGGAATAGCAGGTCATTACCATTATCCCCATAGAGTAGTGGGTAATAATGTCCAACAGGATTGGGGATGCCACTCAGTGCATTTCCTGCTCTATGTATGTGTTCCTTGATGAACCAATCAAGGGCGAATACTGCTGTGCAGGATGTGTGCGACTTGTTTCTCTGGAAGCCCAGATCCTGGATCTAGAAAACATAGTGGCAACACTGTGTAGCATCAACAACCTGGAAAGGAGCTTGGACATTACTCATCAGGTGCTGCCAGGGGCCAGCATAGAGGAGGAAGGAGTAGAGGAGACTCAGGCATCAGAGGTAGGCAGTTGGGTGACCATTAGGAAGGGTAGTGGGAAGAGTGTCAGGGAGGCCAGTCCTGAGTTGGTTCACCCTAACAAATTTGCCAAGTTGCAGGATGAGGGGGATATCAGCTCAGGGGTGGCAGTGCTGGAGCTGGCGCCCTCCCCCAGCTGCCAGGGGAGCGGTGGCTCCAGGAAGAAGGGGGGCCGTGACTCAGGAAAGGTTAGACAGGTTGTGGTAGTTGGGGACTCAATTATCAAGAGGACAGAGAGGGCAATCTGTCAAAAAGATTGCGGTAGCCGAACGGTATGTTGTTTACTGGGCGCTCGAGTTCGGCACATCGTGGATCGGGTAGACAGATTATTGGGCGGGGCTGGGGATGACCCAGCGGTCATGGTGCATGTGGGCACTAATAACCAAGTAAAAGGAAGGTGGAGGATCCTAAAGAACGATTTCAGGGACTTAGGTAATAGATTGAGGAATAGGACCTCCAAGGTGGTTTTCTCTGAAATACTGCCGGTACCTCAAGCCACACAGGAAAGGCAGAAGGAGCTTAGGGAACTTAACAAGTGGCTGAGGAATTGGTGTAGGAAGGAGGGGTTTGGGTTATGAGTATGGAGTTAGAATCCGTGTGGGTAGAACTCCATAGGGAAGAAGAAAAGGGAAAAGTAATTGTGGGGGTTTGCTATAGGCCACCCAACCAAAGGGTAGGTGGTAGAGCTGGAATTTATATCACTGTTGGGTAAAGTGGCAAAACTGGGATCAGTCATCATATTGGGGGACTTCAATTATACCGACATTGACTGGGAAGAGGGGACTACACACTCACAGAAGGCCCGTCTTTTCATGGAAACCTTACAGGACAACTACATGTCACAGTTGGTGGATTCTCCTACTAGAGAAAATGCAGTGCTGGATCTATTGATCTATTGGGACCAAACCCTGGGATCACTGACCACGGAGGAAAAATGGGAATGCTTTAGAAACATATTAAACAAATGCATCTTGCAGTGCATTCCTATGGGAAATAAATTTAGAAGAGACAAGGCCAAGCCTGGCTGGCTAAACCATAATGTTAAAAAACTTATTAGGGGAAAAAAATGGCCTTCAAGAAATGTAAATCAGAGGGCACAGTATCGGCTTTCGAGCAATACAAGGAGGCAAATAAGAAAAGTAAATACAAAATCTAAATGGCTAAAATCAACTTTGAGAGACAAATAGCGGAGGATAGTAAAAAGAACACAAATAAATTCTTTAAATATATCAACAGCAAAAAATCTAGGGCAGAGCATATTGCACACATAATTAACGAAGATGGGTGGATGGTTACAGAGGACACTGAAAAGGCAACCGTGCTGAATGCCTTTTTCTCGTCAGTCTTTACTCAGGAAAAGGAGGGGTACACTGACCATGACTGTATGGTTAGTAGTATTACACAGGACTTGCCGCTATGGCTAACAGAGGGTGATATCAGGGAAAGGCTGGATAAAATTAACACAAACAAATCACCAGGCCCAGATGGCGTACATCCGAGAGTACTCAAAGAACTCAGTAACGTTATATCTAGACCACTGTTCCTGATCTTTGCTGACAGTTATATGACAGGAAATGTACCAGGGGATTGGAGGAAAGCTAACGTGATACCGATATTCAGAAAAGGGCAGAGGCATGTCCCGGGTAATTATAGGCCTGTCAGTCTGACATCGAAAGTATGTAAACTTCTGGAGGGGATGATAAGGGACTATATCGTAGAGTTTGCTAAAGACAACAACATCATCAGCAGTAATCAGCACAGGTTTACAAATGGGCGTTCTTGTCAAACCAATCTCTTAACAATCTACGAGGAGGTGAGCTGTGAGCTAGATAGGGGCTGACCAGTGGATGTGGTGTACCTGGATTTCGCTAAGGCGTTTGATACAGTTCCCCACAAGCGCTTAATTTATAAAATAAGGTCTGCAGGTATCGACCGCAGGGTTTGCTCTTAGATAAGGAATTGGCTAAAAGGGCGTGTCCAAAGGGTGGTAATAAACAGCGCATACTCAGACTGGTCTGAGGTATTAAGCGGGGTCCCCCAAGGCTCAGTCCTGGGACCAACCTTGTTCAATTTATTCATAAACAGCATTGAGGACGGGATCAGTAGATCTATATCAGTTTTTGCAGACGACACAAAATTGGGCAGGCCAATAACTGCACAGCATGAAGCAGATATCCTACAGAATGTATAGTATAGAAAAAGAAAACTGCGCTAAATATCAAAAAGTAGTCAAAGCAGCAACTTAAATGTGACAAACATCCCAAAAATAATATAAATAAAAAGCTGCGCTAAAGTGATAAGGACCATAAACAATTAAAGTCCATAAACGTCCAAAAAATGAAGTGAATAAATAATGTACAGTCCAAATGATCAACAAAACTCCATGTATGCTGATAAGTAAGTAGATACTGCTTACCAGATGTAGCAGTATAAATCGCCTCATGCGAAAATTTCACCAGATCCGGACGAAAATTACATATGAGGATCTCTCACCAGAATTCCCGACCATGGACCATGAGATGTTATATGATCAGGTGAAAAGATAAATAAAAAACATAGCGTGATACTGTATACCAGTAATTGCATTCACAAAGATACACCCTGTGTGGATGAAACAAATGAGGTGCTGTATAGAAAAACACCACCACCTTCACAGGCTGCTTACCAAATGGAAAATTTAATTGAGTATGACAGAAAAAACCAAACCACTGTCAAATTGTCACCTGAATCACATTAAATGTAAGAACATGAAGAGCTTCACATCCACCAGTACTGGGAAGTCCTTTAAAATTAACCCTTTTATTTCCTGCACGAGCACTGGGGTGGTACATCTCCTCCAGTGCTCGTGTGGGTTTCAGTATATAGGCAGGACCAAGCGTCCATTATTTGTACGCTTAAATGAGCACATCGCTAATATACGTAAGGGCTTTGACAAACATTCGGTGTCTAAACATTTTTTGTTAAAACACAACAAAAACCCTTCTAATATCACCTTTTTGGGTATTGACAAGTTCAGTCCCAAATGGCGTGGTGAGCCATTGGTAATGGGTCTTTCAAGATTAGAAATGGCCTGGATATATAAAGTAAAGACCTATACGCCATTTGGAATGAACGCGGACACCGACGTGAACGCGTTCATTGATAATTCTTAGTTATTCAGCATATAATTTAGCCTCTTCCATTTTTTTCTCATTTCTGATATAGTCTGTGTTACTTATTTATACTTTAAGATATTAGACATATGCAAATGTGTTCACATTAATATCTTAGGCATTTAGTTTTTAATTATAGTTTTATAATCTTCAAATTATGTATCCATATTTGTAATGATTTTAGCTAATCGTTTTTCACTTATGTATATATGGATTCGGCCAAAGCTACCATTATGGTGTCAATGTAAAAGATGTTCTCCGTGAGACTTGAGGGCACCTTTTAACATCCGGTATTGTTGCCACGGTTATATTTACACTATGGGCTATTTAAGTTTTTTATGGTTCGTATTCTTTTAAATTTTTTATTTATCGATTAAGAATTGAACTATTTATTGTTTTTTAGATTTTGAATCGGCTTGCTTATGCTAAGTCCTAATATCGGGGCATATAGTTAACATTAGACCACACTAAAGATGGTGTTTGTTGTCCCAGCCCTCAGGTCATACTGGGAGGATCTTCTTATTCTGTGTGTTATATAAGAGGTGGTGTCAGTGTGCCGCCCGTACCTTGATAACGTCAGTTTTGACGAAACGTACGTCGGTTGCGGCGTGCTGACATCACCTCTGTGAGACGCTTGGGTGGGTGTTTGAAGCTGACCGGCCGGCGGCTTCGATTTAGTGCTACTTTCCTGCTTTCCTGTAAGTGCAATTCTTTTATCTTCTTTCGAAATAAATGGTTTTACACTATGAGGCTTTTTCATCATTTGCATGTGACCATCTGAGCTTTGAAAATTGTGGATCCTTCACCTGACTGTGACTGATTACTGCAGTAAGAGTGATAGGATTACTTCCATTGGAAATATCTGTTCTACAGATATTTCAGGAAAATTATTTTCCTTCCGACTAGTTCCTAAGCCCTATCTATTCCCTCTTCCGAGGGCACATCACAACCCATTCTAGAGGGGTGTATTCTTTCTGTTGTATATCCCCTGCTAGTGTTCCTCTGTTAGTCTGCATAATGTTTCCCTCTTCATAGGGGAAGTTTCACCCGAAAAAAAGGGGAGCCCAACCATAGGGGGTTCAAAGGGGGCGAGAAGTGAGGGGAAAAGAGCAGAAGAGAGAGAGAGATGAAAAAAAAAAAAAAATTCTATCTTATTGTGTAAATATGTGCCGTAACCCCTCTATATTTTCTCATGTGTGTCTGTTACTTTATTGTGCTCCTCTTTCCCCCTCTCTTTCTTTCATGCATGTTCCATTTTATTTTAACCCATCACCACATGACCCCTGCGGGGGCTCATCCACAAAAACAACGGAAAAAAAAAAAAAAAAGCAAATTATGTGTACATAGACCTAGTGTCACTTCTCACCCAAGTGTCTTTTTTCCCCTTCTCTTATCTATCTCTCCTTTTTTCTATCCTCAATTTTGGATTATGTGCAGATTTAAGACTCTCTCTCCCCTCCCCCCCTCCCACCCCCTACCTCTCCCCCCCCTCTCCCCCATCACTGTATTTATATTGTTCCCTGATCTTCCATATTCAGGGCTTTCCCTTCCTCAGAGGCTGTAAATTGGTTCCACATGGCCCACTTTTTAGTATATAACTCTCTTTTACCTTGCCCAGTTAAAATCATGTCCTCAAATTTGTTTATTTCTTCCACTTTGTGTAGCCATATACTGATGGTTGGTGGATTTGGATCTCTCCATCTTAGAGGTATACACGCTTTAGCTGAATCTAATAAATGTCGTAAAATCGATTTTTTATATTGTCTATCTGACATTTCTGGTGCGTGAAAGAGGAAAAATATAGGATCTTCTGGAATATCATATTCAGTAAATTTCTGAGCTATTTCCTTTATCTGACTCCAGAACCTTTTTATCTTTGTGCATTGCCAGAATATATGAAAAAGATTCCCCCTTTCCTCTAGACACCGCCAGCATCTGTCCGAGTTTTGTGCGGCGATTTTATGTAACCGAGTTGGTGTATAGTACCACCTTGATAGTAGTTTGTAATTTGTTTCCTGTATTCTTGTACATACTGAGGACTTAAATGTAAATTTTATTATATGTTGTATTTCTTTTTGTGTAAATGTAATCCCTAATTCTCTCTCCCATCCTTTGAAGTAAAACGGTCTATATTCTGAGGATGGATCTGCTATCAGAGAGTATGTCTTTGAGAGTATATGAGAAACTGCACCCTTCTGTGTACATACTCTCTCAAAAACAGTCATGGGTCTAACGAATTCCGCAGGGGAGGGGAGTGTTTGGAAAAAAATGATTCAATTGCATCGCCCTCCAATGATCTAGGCCAAAATCCTCGTCTGGATCCTTCAGTACATTTACAGTTACCCAGGCGCCCGCCCTTATAAAATGGGATGCCTGATATTTCCCTCTTTCTCTTAATTTATTGAATCGGGTGTCCTGAAAGCCAGGGGTGAATGCTGGGTTCCCTAATATAGGGAATAAAGGTGTATTTTCTGAAGTTATAGCTATGTTTCGGAATACCTTTTTACATATCCTTATTGTAGTTCCTATTGTTGGATGTTGCATCATTTCCTTCATTAATGGGCCTGGGCACCATGGGGCTCTATTTAACGGTATTGCACTTTGCATCTGCTCTATATTAGGCCATATTTTAATCTCATTATGACAACACCAATCTATTAATCTGCCTAGATGTACAGCCTGGTAATATTTTAATATATCCGGGACTGCAAGTCCCCCATTCTTTTTAGGTAGATGTATTAATGTTCTTTGGAGCCTAGGTCTTTTTTGGCACCATATAAACTTTACAAATTCTGATTGTATCTGTTTAAAGTAGTTTGATGGTATTGTAATTGGTATCGCCTGGAACATGTACAGAAACCTCGGAAGAATAGCCATTTTGAGGATGTTACATCTTCCAAACCATGAACTTAATCCGGTTTGCCACCCTCTTAGTTGTTCCTTTACTTTATTCAGGAGTGGGGGGAAATTTAGCGTGTACACCCGGGACATCTCAAATGGCAGAAGTGTTCCTAGGTATTTCAGCGCCTCTCCTGTCCACTTCAGAGCAAAGTTAACACATAATTGGGATCTTAATTCATTAGTTAGTCCTATTCCCATCGCTTCGGATTTACATAAATTAATTTTCAAGTTTGATAGCGCTCCGTACTGACGGAATTCCTGTAAAAGATTAGGTAAAGAGATAAGGGGATTTGTTAACGTAAATAGCATGTCATCTGCATAGGCAGAGACTTTCTGTTGACTACCTGCTGAGTTTATTCCCCTTATGTCCTGATTGTTCCGTATGGTACATAGAAAGGGCTCTAATGTTAAAGTGAATAGTAAATGGGAAAGGGGACATCCCTGTCTTGTACCGTTAGCTATTTCAAATTCTTTTGACAAAATTCCATTTGCTTTGACCCGGGCAGTTGGTTTTATATATAGTTGGTTAATCCAGTCTATCATCCTTTCTCCTATCCCCACATGTTGTAATACTTTAAACATGAATTTCCAACTGACCCGGTCAAATGCTTTTTCTGCGTCGGTCCCTATGAATGTGCAAGCTTGTTTAGAGTCATGGGCCAGTTGTAAAAGATTGAGGGCTTTTACTGTATTGTCACGTGCTTCTCTATTGGGCACGAAGCCCACTTGATCTAAATGTATCAGGGAAGGGAGGTGAGCCTGGAGTCTGCTCGCTACAACCTTGGAAAATAATTTTAAGTCTGTATTGAGTAATGATATAGGCCTATAGCTGGGACATGCTGTCGGGTCCTTTCCCTCTTTTGGTAGCACCGTTATATGTGCTCGTAACATGTCTTTATGTACTGGTGTTTGTACAGAAGATCTATTGAATAGATCCATCATCTTTTGGCCTAATTTAGGGAAGAATGTCTTGTAGTATTGTATTGGTAATCCGTCTGGCCCTGGTGCCTTCCCTATTTTGGTGTTTTTAATTGCTTTCTGAAGTTCTTCCAATGTTATATCCGCAGACATTGAGTCCCTCACCTCCCCTGATATAACCGGCATACCTGATCTTGCTAGATATTGAGTCATCTCTTCTGGCTCCTGCTTTTGTGTTTCTAGATTATATAGTGACTCATAGTATTTCCGGAATTCTTCAGTTATTTCTTCTGGTTTCTCAATTCTCTCCCCTTTTGGTGTTATTAGTTTAGGAATATATGCTCTTATTTTTGTATCCCGTATAGACCTAGCCAGCATTTTCCCACATTTGTCCCCTGACTCATATATTGTTTTTCTGGTTCTCTGTAAGGCAGCTTTAGCCTTATATTGTAAAATGTCATTTATCTGTTTACGGGTGTTAGTTATTTCTTTAGTTAATTCTTCATTAGAAGCGTGTTTATGTCGGGATTCCAATTCATATAATTTCTGTAAAAGTTGATTCATTTGTTTTGTACGTAGTTTTTTAAGTCGTGCTCCATGCTTTATGAATATTCCCCGGATCACTGCCTTATGGGCCTCCCAAACCACCCCTGGGCTTATCTCCTCCCCTTCATTGTTTTGAAAATAGTGTTCTAGTTCTTTTTCCACCTCTGATATCACAGTTGTTTCCTGTAACAGGCTTAGATTTAAAGTCCATGTTTGTGATCTTACTAAAGGTGTTTCTTGTAGAGCGTATGTTAGTATCAATGGAGCATGGTCTGACCATATTATAGGACCAATTTTTACCGATTTAATCGAGTGTAATTGTGAGTGTGGTATCAAAAAGTAGTCGATCCGGGAGTATAGTGCATGTGGTATGGAGAAAAAGGTAAAATCTTTCTCTCCTGAATGTAATAATCGCCACGCGTCGATCAGATGCGACCTGTATAGTTGCTTTGCAACTCTTTTCTGCACTCTAGGTGGTATAGAACATTTACCTGTTGATGTATCTTCTGAAGGTATTAGAGGCATGTTCATGTCTCCACCTAAGATAAGCAACCCATCCTGGAATTCTCGCAACTTCTCCAAACACTTTTCCAGGAAAACGTCCTGTTGAGTGTTTGGGGCGTATATTGAGGCAAGTGTCACTTTGGTATTTCCTATGTTCCCCTTTAAAAAGATAAACCTACCGTCTGTGTCAGTCATTATCTGTGAACATAACCATGGGATTTTCGCTGAGATCATTATAGATACCCCTTTAGTTCTATTATTCATGCTGGTTGAATGATATACTTGGGGAAAAAATCTATTTTTAAGTATTGGTATTTTAGTTTCTTTGAAGTGGGTTTCTTGAATATATGCTATATCTATTTCTGTTTTTTTCAGTTCAGATAGTAGGATACTTCTTTTCTCTGGTGTATTTAATCCTTTAGCATTTAGCGTATATATTTTAAGTGTATCCATTGTATCTAATTATTAAGGCTTGGAACTAGTCAGGAGGGGAGAAAAAAGAAAAAAAAAAAAAGACACAGGAAATAGAATAAATAGAGAAAAAAAAAAATTTAGAGAATTTGGGCTATTTTTAGCGGCCAATAGTCAAAAACCAACTATTGGACGCGTGCCCTATGGGGGTTTAGGTGTGGAAGCCGCCACTTGGGCATCTCCAGGCTCCCACCGGTCGGCCCTTCTTTTACTCTGATTTGCATCAGTCCTATTACCACCCGCAGTATTTGTGTATCAAATTATATTAAATCTCCCGTCACCGTATTTTTCCCCTTATATTAAGTGTTCCTCACTCTATATCCCAGTCTCCTGTTTTTCTCAAATGGAATGAGGGAGGGACTGGAGTGTACGCCGGGGAGGGAGGGAGGGGGGAGGCCGACGGGGGGAGGAATAGTGGGCAAGGCACGGACCCCCGATATCCCTGAAATAAATTTCACCAAGATTATCCTATCTGGGAGGAAGAGAAAAAAAAAAATACATTTACAACCATAGATCTCAGTTGCGTCTCTTTGTCCACATTTACCTGTTATTACTCTTTTACCTCTGGCACTTATCAGAGTATCTCCCTATAGGTCCTTATGATCCGGGTGTCCATACCCCCCACCCCCCAATATCTCCCCACCCCCGTCCCAATCCCCAACCCACCACCCAACCCAGGCCCTCAACCCAGGCCCCCCCCCACCCCCAACCATCCATAGCGCATCTCCCCCCTCCCAGCACCCCCTTCGTTCATGCATATAACGCAAGTATCAAGACCTCCTTATATAGTTTAACAAATTTTTCTTTCCAAAAAAAAAAAAAAAGGAAAAGAAAAATAGAGAAAACAAGAGGAAACAGTCGAAAAAAAAAGGGAAACCCCATTGTCCCATAATGTCTTCTCCGTGGATGGGAAAAAGCAGAGAAAAGAAAAAAAAAAATACTCGTCTCCACTCCATCTCTGTGTAGTGAATAGACCCATCATTTCTATTGGAGGGGGAAATAGTCTTCCAAGAATTCAGAAAGATTTCAAACAAAGGGTTGTGTGGACCGGGTGGAGGACCGTGCGATTTAGTCTATCACTGCTGAATGGGGATAGTTAAAAAAAAAAAAAGTTTACTCTCAGGTGCACACAACAGAAAAAAAAAAAACTCGTCTCCACTCCATCTCTGTGTAGTGAATAGACCCAACATCTCTATTAGAGGGGGAAGTAGTCTTCCAGGAATTCAGAGAGATTTCAAACAAAGGGTTGTGTATAGTGAATAGATCCAACATTTCTATTTGAGGGGGAAATAGTCTTCCAGGAATTCAGAAAGAAAAAAAAAGGGTTGTGTGGACCGGGTGGAGGACCGTGTGATTTAGTCTATCACTGCTGGGCGGGAATAGTTAAAAAAAAAGGTTTACTCTCAAATGCACACAACAGTCATTATCTTGATAAACTAAAGTATACCATTTATCAGTGTTCTTTCATTGCAATATATAATTTGAAACTCACGCTACCCGGCCGTCATCTCCATTGGTGGTTCCCTTCTCGGTCTTTCATCCGGTCGTGTTTGGCTAATCAGCCAGTTTGGGACGTGTATGGGGGGTGTATTCAAAAAAGTAAATAGGTCTGGTAGTTCCGAAGGGTGCCGCAGTGTAAATGTTAATGCCTCTTTCCAAAAAGTCACCGCAAAAGGATATTTCCATCGGTATGTGTATCCCTTCTGTCGAGCGACTTCCAGTACCGGGCGGAGTAAGGCTCTCCTCTTCAGTGTTGCCCTTGATAAATCCGGCAATATTTTGATAGCTGCGCCTTCTAGGTCTATTGTTCCCGACTCCCATGCTTGCCTTATAATTTTTTCTTTTTGAAAATAATAATGCATCCTACACACTACGTCCCGTGGTTTATCTGGATCTGTAGCTTTATAGCCTGTGACCCGGTGGACTCTGTCCAGTTCTATATGATCTAGTGGGTTTAACCCGAGGATTTTTTGAAACAGAGACGTTACTTTCCCTCTCAAGTCCTCTCCTCTCACCGTCTCCGGTATGTTTCTGAGCCGTAGGTTATTCCTATGGCTCCTGTCCTCCATGTCCTCTAGGTGTAGTTGGAGCGAGATCGCTGACCCTCCAGGGTCTTCTCGGGTCCTTTCAAGTGCTGCTACCCGTGCCTCCAGAGCGGTGACCGTCTGCTCCCCTCTCTGAATGCTCTCCGTGACAGCCTGTATCTCCATTTTTATGGCTTGGAGGTCTCGCTTATGTGTCTCCTCAATCCTCAGCACTAGGGACTCAATCTCTGTGCGGGTAGGGAGGGCTCTCAGCAAGGCACGTACCTCAGGGTCTGTCTGTGGGAAGACCCCTGTCTGCGGGGGACCTAGCACATCAAAGCTGTGTGTTACCGCCATGGACGCCACCTGTGCCTCTCTCAGCGGTCTGCTCGCATCCCCGGCTTCCTCCTGCATGA
Organism: Pelophylax lessonae; assembly: GCF_965119305.1. Lineage (NCBI taxonomy): Eukaryota > Metazoa > Chordata > Amphibia > Anura > Ranidae > Pelophylax > Pelophylax lessonae. Next base: position 155,414,720 of record NC_138775.1, read on the forward strand.
GCTCTCCTTCCGTTGCACCCACGCTGGGTGCCTTCGCAGCTGCAGGCTGTGGAGATCGCAGATATTGAGATATCTCCTCCTGCTTCCTTCCTGGCGTTCGAGCGGCCGTATTAGCCCCTCGTTTTCTCCCCGGGGACATGCCGTGGTCCGTTTACTGAGTATTACTCGGGCCGGCCGTGAAAGCCTGGAGCTAGCTGTTTAGCGTGCTCTCATGCGGCCGCTTCCTGACCACGCCCCCTACATTCCTTTGCCTCTGGTAAGCTGCGATATAAAGTGGCGGTGATAGCAGTGTCACGGAGTCTGGTGTGTGTGGCGATTTGTTTTATAAGTTTTCTATCCTCACGGATCTGGTGAGCAGTTTGTGAGGGTGGTGGCGGCTTCATTCACGTTTTCTATCAATATATTCACTTTGGGTGTGTGCTGATTCATCTGACAATATTACGCTATGTGTATTTTTATCCTTTCGCACATGTTTGATGTTCTCTGAGATAATCACACCATTGAGGATAAGAACTCCATCAAGAATTTCATATCCCTGGGGAACATCATAATATTCATATGCTTTCTACTTGTCTGTCTCTGGTAAGCAGGGATACAAGCTAATCTCTTCAGACACTACTGTAGATATTGCATGGATGGAATTTGACGGTGGTTTGGTTTTTTCTGTCATACTCAATTAAATTTTCCATTTGGTAAGCAGCCTGTGAGGGTGGTGGTGTTTTTCTATACAGCACCTCATTTGTTTCATCCACACAGGGTGTATCTTTGTGAATGCAATTACTGGTATGCAGTATCACGCTATGTTTTTTATTTATCTTTTCACCTGATCATATAACATCTCATGGTCCATGGTCGGGAATTCTGGTGAGAGATCCTCATATGTAATTTTCGTCCGGATCTGGTGAAATTTTCGTATGAGGCGATTTATACTGCTACATCTGGTAAGCAGTATCTACTTACATATCAGCATACGTGGAGTTTTGTTGATCATTTGGACTGTACATTATTTATTCACTTAATTTTTTGGACGTTTATGGACTTTAATTGTTTATGGTCCTTATCACTTTAGCGCAGCTTTTTATTTATATATATCCTACAGAATGACCTGGACAAAATAACAGAATGGGCTACGACATGGCAAATGAGGTTTAATGTGGAGAAGTGTAAGGTTTTGCACTTGGTTGACTAAAAACATAAAAGCACAATACACGTTAGGGGGGGAACCCTTGGGGGAATCAAAAATGGAGAAAATCTGGGAGTCTTGGTAGATGATAGACTAGGCAATAGAATACAATGTCAAGTGGCAGCTGCCAAAGCCAGCAGAATATTAGCATGCATAAAGAAAGGGATGAATTCCAGAGATAAGACTATAATCCTTCCACTTTATAAAACTCTGGTCCGACCACATCTGGAGTATTCTGTCCAGTTCTGGTCACCAGTCCTCAGGAGGGATGTGTTGGAGCTGGAGAGGGCAACTAAACTAATTAGGGGATTGGGGATTGGAGGACCTTAATTATGAAGAGCATCTGCAATCGCTTGATTTATTCTCCCTGGAGAAGAGACGCCTGAGAGGGGACATGATAGCAATTTATTAATATCTCAATGGTGATCTCGGCATAGAAAAAAAGTTAGTCAGTCGAAGGGATTGCATGAGGACTCGAGGGCATACAATGCGATTAGAGGAGAAGCGTTTTAACCTCAGGCAACGTGGGGGGTTCTTTACAGTTAGAGCTACAAGATTGTGGAATTCTCTACCACAAGAGGTGGTTTCTGCGGGAAATATGGTGGCTTTCAAAAGACTCTTAGACGTACATCTCAAGGATCAGAACATTTAGGGGTATGTGAGATGATTACGGCCACACACACCTACACAGGTTGAACTGGATGGACTATTGTCTTTATTCAACCTCACCTACTATGTGACTATATAACTATGTAAGTACTCAGGTACTCCGATGACAGGTCCTCCTGTACTCTGAGTCTCCAGCCCATAGTACCCGAGTACCTGTCTCCAGCCCAGAATACTCGAGTACCTGTCTCCAGCCCAGAGTGCCTGAGTACCTATCTGCAGCCCATAAAATTACCCGAGTACCTGTCTCTAGCCCATCAGAGTATCCAAGTACCTCTCTGCAGCCCATCAGAGTACCCGAGTACATGTCATCAGTGTACCCAAGTACCTATCACCAGCTCTTCAGAGTACCCGAGTACCTCTTATCAGAGTACCTGAGTAACTGTCACCAGCCCATCAGAGTACCGGAGTACCTGTCATCAGAGTACCCAAGTACCTGTCTCAAGCCCTTCAGAGTACCTGAGTACCTATCTGCAGCCCACCACCGTAACTGAGTACTTGCCTCCTGCCCATCAAAGTACAGGAGTACCCTAATACCTCTCTGTAGCCCATCATAGTACCCGAGTACCTGTCTCCAGCCCAGAGTACCTGAGTATCTGTCTCCAGCCAAGAGTACCCAAGTACCTGTCTTCAGCCCAGAGTCCCCATCTACCTATCTGCAGCCCATCATATTACCCGAGTACCTGTCTCTAGCCCATCAGAGTACCCAAGTACCTCTCTGAAGCCCATCAGAGTACCTAAGTACATTTCTGAAGCTGATCTGCATACCTAAGTACGATCAGCATACCTAAGTACCTGTCTTCAGCCCATCAGAGTACCTGAGTACCTATCTGCAGCCCATAGATTATGTGTTGAGGTGTTTGCTTTCCAAAATGGGGTCATTTTGTGGGTGTTTCCATTGTCCTGGTGCTCCAGGGCCTTCAAAAGTGTGATAGGTTGTAATGAAATTATATATAATGAATTTATGCTCCTAGAACGCCTGACGGTGCTACTTGGATGTTAAGCCTCTGTATGTGGCCAGGCTGTGTAAAAGTCTCACACACGGGGTATTGTCATACTCAGGAGGAGTAGCAGAATGTATTTTGGGGTGTAATTTTTGCTATGTACATGCTATGTGTTAGAAATATCTCATAAATTGACAACTGTAAAAAAAATATGTTTTCATTTTCTTTCCACATTTTCCAAAAACTTGTGGAAAAAAATGACATGTTAAAAAGACTCATTATGCCTCATAGAATATACGTTGGGGTGTTTGCTTTGCAAAATGGGGTCATTTGTGGGTAATTCCATTTTCCTGGTGCTCCAGGGCCTTCAATAGTGTCATAGGTCGTTAGGAAATTACTGTATATGTGCAATTAATGCTCATAGAACACCTGACGGTGCTCCTTGCATGTTGAGCCTCTGTATGTGGCCAGGCTGTGTAAAAGTCTTACACATGTGGTATTGCCATACTCAGGATGAGTAGCAGAATGTATTTTGGGGTGTAATTGCAAGTATGCATATCCTGTGTGTGAGAAATAACTTTTTATTATGACAATTTTGTGAAAATATATATATATATTTCTTCATTTTCCCAAGGATTGTGGGAAAAAATTACAACTTCAAAAAACTCACCATGCCTCTTACTAAATACCCTGGAATGTCTACTTTCCAAAAAGGGGCATTTGGGGGTATTTGTACTGTCCTTACAGTTCAAGTCTGGGTCCTGAAATCGGGGTAGACTGAGGTGAGTAAGGAAGAGGAACAGAATTACCTCCCTTTCAGGTGCTCTTGTCAACGGGGTGAGTGGTGGGAGGTTAAATGCCTTGTCAAACATGTGGTACCCAAATGGCTGGTGTTTTTGCCATGCTTGAGACAAAGTTTGCAAGTGCGATGGGCTGCACATGTGCTAAAAAAGGATAAGACAGCTGAGCTGTGGGAAGTCAGTCGGGAGATAACAGCTCCACAATGTGATGGAATGGGGGGCTGCTCTCTACTCTTCCATGATGGCTGCCTCTTTGGGGTTGTGCTTCTCCCTCACTTTCCACCTCTGCTCTATCCAGCACCCAAGTCGTGTCAGTGACCTCATCATCATCATCTCCTCTATCCTCATTACCACTGGAGACAACTTGGCAATACACAGCAGCTGATAACATGAATGCCAAATTGTGTACCAGTGTTCTTCCCTTTCTGTAGGCTCATGTTTCTACCTTCCTCAACCTCAGAACCAACATCTGAATTAAGTAATGGATGTGCATCGTCAAGGAGCAAGTGGCTGACGCTGTGTTAAAATAACCCAGCTGACTCCTCCATGACTGATGCTGGGGCTATTGCAGGAATAGCTGTGAACAAAGAGGCACATTTAGCCACTCTGTCAGCTGCAGTGGCCTGCGCACTAGTCTCTGCTTGGGTGATGGAGGATGAGCATGCTGTGGCTGGATAGCACGGGCACAATCACTAAACAGAGGAAATGATGCCCTGCCTGAGGACTGATCATGTCCACCTTTGCTTGTGGGCACATACACTACTGGCCCCCTCAAAGTGCCATGGGAATGTCTGCTTCTCCTTGTTGGCCTCCAAGACATGATGGGAAGGTGCTTCACAAAATGCAATAAAGAAGTGGAAATATGTACGTGGGTGCACTTTAATCATTCGAAAGTGGTACTTGGTGCATTTTAACCTGAGTACTCAGTACACAGACACACTCCACTGACAAACTACAATATACTGCAGTAAAACTGCACTAATGCACATAAATATACTGCTTAAATGTGCACTAACACAAAGAAATATACTGTGTTAAACTTGCAGTAAAACACTGAAATATACTGCATTAAACGTGCACTAAGGTACAGAATTATACTGCGTTAAACGTGCAGTAACACACTTAAACACACTGCGTTAAACGTGCACTAACACACTGAAATATACTGTGCTAAACGGCACATAACGTACTGAAATATATTGCGTTAAATGTGCTATAATGCACAGAAATGTGCTGCAATAAATGGGCACCAATGCACAGAAATATACTGCGTTAAACGTGCACTTATGCACTGAAATATACTGCACTAAACCGCACATAATGCACTGAAATATACTGTGCTAAACATGCACAAATGCACAGAAATATACTGCCTTAAGTGTGCACTAGTGCACAGAAATATACTGCGTTAAATGTGCAGTAATGCACAGAAATATACTGCGTTAAACAGGACATAACACACTGAAATATACTGCATTACAAGTGCACTAACGCACATATATGTACTGCACTAATTTCACACTAACACACTGTAATATACTGTGCTAAGCAGCATGTAACACACTGAGCTATACTACAATAAACCTGCACTAATGCACATAAATACACTGCCTTAAGTGTGCACTAGTGCACAGAAGTATACTGCGTTAAATGTGCAGTAATGCACAGAAATATACTGCGTTAAACAGGATGTAACACACTGAAATATACTGCATTAAACTATCACTAATGCACAGAAACATACTGCATTAAACATGCAATAACAAACTGAAATATACTGCATTAAATGTGCACTAACGCACTGAAATATACTGCATTAAACGGCACGTAACACTGAAATATACTACGTTAAACTTGCACTAATGCACTGAAATATACCGTGCTAAACGGCACGTAATGCACTGAAACATACTGCATTAAACGCGCACTAATGCACAGAAATATACTGCGTTAAATGTGCAGTAACACACTGAAATATACTGCGGTAAAGGTGCATTAATGAACTGAAATATACTGTGCTAAATGGCACATAACGCACTAAAATGTACTGTGTTAAACGTGCACTAATGCACATAAATGTACAGCGTTAAAGGTGCACTAGCGCACAGATATACTGTATGCTGCGTTAAAATTTCAGTTACCCACAGAAATATAGTGCATTAAATAGCACATATACTGTGTTAAAACTTGCACTAGTGCACAGAAATATACTGTGTTAAATGGCATGTAACGCACTAAAATATACTATGTTAAACATACAGTAATGCACAGAAATATATTGCATAAAACTTGCACTAATGCACAGAAATATGCTGCGTTAAACGTGCAGTAACGCACAGAAATATACTGTGTTAAATGTGCACTAACACACAGAAATATAAGTGGAAGTGGAAGTGGACAAATGGAAGCAAGGGAAAAGAGCGGACAAAGCAGGCCATCGGTCGGCATGGACACCACAGGGCAATCAAGATCAGAACGGGACTTAGAGGCTGATACAGAGATGGAGTGCACAGTAGATCAAACCGCGAGCGACCAACTGCCCACAAAGGGTGAAATGGAGGCTATGCTCACAACACTAGAAGAATCTTTAAAAACAGAATTGACTACAATACATAACAATCTGGGTCACCTATTAACAAGAGTGGAAGATCTTGGAAAAAGACAAGACAGCTGTATACAAAAAATAAATGATCTAAGAAGAGAGATGCAGGATTTAAAATTGGACCACAGAAGTCTTGCACATAAAATAGAAGATCAAGAAAATCGAAGTAGGAAGAAGAACCTGAGAATACAAGGATTGCCGGAACCAACACATGGTGAGGACTTAACAGATAAATTGAGGAAAATCTTTAACCCCTTTGCCAGGCAGAGGAGAAGCTGAACAGATGAAGGTTGAAAGAGTACATTGGATAAGAAGACCAAAAGGTATACCACTGGACGCCCCCAGAGATGTAATCATAAGATTCCAGAGTTATGCAGAAAAGGCTAATATTTGGGATAGCCTGAAAGGAAAGATACCTATAAATTATGAAATCGCTAATATCCAGATCTTTACAGATTTATCACAGGCCACTTTATGAAGAAGGAGGCTATTGAAACCACTTTTAGAATTGATGCAAAACCATGGAGTACAGTATAACTGGGGTTTTCCCAGCTTGCCTGACAGGCCACAGGGTTTGCCAAAACTAAGATTTCTGAGGAGATGAAGGGCTTCTATGAAAAATTGGAAATCCCCATAACAAAGATGCCAGGCTGGCCCAAAGATATATTAATAGAAGAAACGACTCAAGAAGAAGAACAGTGCCGGCTGGCATCAAAGAAAAAACCTTAACTATGGAACGGTCCAAAAGCAGGCAAAGAAAAATGCTGGGGGGGGGGGGGGCTGTGCCGGGGGGTGGGAGTGGGAGGGGAATGGAAGGTGTCAGAGAAAATGGGATGGTAACCTAGCTGGGCCCTGACCTTTTTACCCTAGATAGAGAGAACAAGGTTAACGAGAGTGCTAGTAGACCCAAAGGAAAACGAGTAGAAGGGCAAGGAGTGCCCAAGAGTGAATTGCAACTACTTCAGGACCATGAGTGGTCAAATTTACATCATTCCAAGCACAGTAGGGAGGTGAGGGAGGGGAGGGATGGAGAGGTTGCTCAAGAGGTTATGGGGAGGGGGAGGGGGAAGGTGGAGGGGAGGGCTGGGGAAGGAATTCACAAAAAAACAATGGTTTGCTGATCCTACGGTAATATCTGTTGAAGTCGCATCCCCTTTGGATTTCTGGTTTAAATTCCCGCAGAGGACATTTAGAGAATTTCTCTAATCCTGCATTCGGCCTAGACTGAGGGTGGGAGAGAGAGGAAGAAAAATTCAAGAGAAAAGAGGAGAAGGAGAAACTGCATGAACACCCTAAATTTACTGACATGCAATGTTAGAGGATTAAACACACCAAATAAAAAGCATGAGATACTAGAAGAACTTAGACAAAACTCTGCTAGCATAATATTGTTACAACAGACACATATTGCACAGGATGCAAATGTGAAACTATATTCAAAATGTTATCCAGTTTGGTATTATAGAGACTCACCAACTAAGAGAGCAAAGGGGGTAGCTATTGGCATGGCGAATGACGTGAGGTTCTCCTTAGAGGAAAGGTTGGTTGATCAAGAAGGACGGTATATTTTTCTGAAGGGACAACTACAGGGAATGCACTGCACACTGGCAAATGGAGATGGCCTTGCGGTTTGCCCGGCGGTCGGTTCGCGGCGAACTTTGCTTGTTCGCAGCCCGCCGATTTTGCGAACACATGGCGTTGTTCGCGGTGGCCATATTAGTTTACATTTGGGAGAACTTTGACCCATGACACAGCCATCAGGTGGAACGGGACAGCCAATTGAAACATTGCACCACATGGACATACCCCCTACCATATAAAAAGACCTGAGCTGGCAGCCATTTCACATTCTGCTTTTTGTCAGTGTAGGGAAAGGTCTGCTGTGTGCACAAGGGACAGATAGTCAGTGACACAAATCACTCTGTTAAGATCCACAAAAGTCATTTTAAGGGCTGGTATTTGGTATAGGTGTACAGTCTCTTTTGTCAGAGTAGGTAGAGGTCTGCTGTGTGCACCAGGGACAGATCGTCAATGACACAAATCACTCTGCTAAGGTCCACACAAGGACTGGTATTTGTTATAGGTGTGCAGTGCACTATATAGGGGTGTAATCCACTTATAATACACTCTGTAATATAGAAAGCATATTATAGTGGATTTGTAAAAAGAGTAAACTTGTGCGCTAAAATGGGGTAAGCGACCCGATGAATGTTATAAATGAGAAACTAGTGATGGACGTGGAACTCCTCCAAGCTAGCAACTGATTTTGATAGTGTCCCCACGTATCACAATGTAAAAAGCAAGTAAAAATCAGCGCTATACTCTCAATGAGGGGGACCACTCGTTTTATCTACAAACGATGATCTCAAAGACTGTGGATAACATTAATTACATAATGAATAATTGTGTAGGTGTGTGGGTGGATGATTAATCAAAATAGTGCAGAATAAGAAAAGAAAATTAATAGTGGAGAAAAAAAAAATCTTCAAAGCTTCATCAAATTGTGAACAATCTACTGAATCCATATCTGCATGATCATAAACAAACACAATTGACCAGCAAGAAAAACAATTGATAAGTGAATAGTCAAAGTGAGTGTGTCCCGGTGTGTCGGATTGTGAGCTCACCGGGACACACTCTCTTTGATTTGATGTGTTTGAAAATCTAGTTCACCTTTTAAATCACACTGGAAGATATCACCATATATCTATCGGCACTTTGCACCTTATGAATTCATTTTTATTGGACTATCACTAACCTTAGATTTATTTCATGGACTATTTGTGCATGTCTGATTCAGCACTTTTGCACTGTTTTTGAATTGTTTATATTCACTTTATACCGCTAATTGCACGATTTTATATTATTTATTGATGTGCATCATTTATATGATTAGCAACTATTCACTTATCAATTGTTTTTCTTGCTGGTCAATTGTGTTTGTTTATGATCATGCAGATCTGGATTCAGTAGATTGTTCACAATTTGATGAAGCTTTGAAGATTTTTTTTTCTCCACTATTAATTTTCTTTTCTTATTCTGCACTATTTTGATTAATCGTCCACCCACACACCTACACAATTATTCATTATGTAATTAATGTTATCCACAGTCTTTGAGATCATCGGTTGTAGATAAAACGAGTGGTCCCCCTCATTGAGAGTATAGTGGATTTGTATTGTGCACTGTGCAGCATTGTGACTGGTGTGTTGAGCGTTTCTGCAGCAATACTACAAAAAGTGACAAAAGCACTTTTAAAGTATTATAACTGGTGTGATAGACCAGTGGCCCCCCAATACCACATATTGAAGTGGGGTGTTATCTGAGTATACTTGTATAAGTGTATTTGTGTCCTGCAACAATATTGCCTTTTTTGCTGTGTTTACTCTGCTACACACAGTGCCAAACTCACTGGCCAATTTTTGGTACAACTGATGTGCTAGACCAGTGGCCCCCCAATACCACATATTGAAGTAGGGTGTTATCTGAGTATACTTTTATAGGTGTATTTGTGTCCTGCAACAATATTGCCTTTTTTGTTGCGTTTACTCTGCTACACACAGTGCCAAACTCACTGGCCAATTTTTGGTAAAACTGGTGTGATAGACCAGTGCCCCCCCCAATACCACATATTGAAGTGGGGTGTTATCTGAGTAAACTTTTATCAGTGTATTTGTGTCCTGCAACAATATTTCCTCTTTTGCTGCGTTTACTCTGCTACACACAGTGCCAAACTCACTGGCCAATTTTTTGTACAACTGGTGTGATAGACCATAAGTGAATTTGTGTCCTGCAACAATATTGCCTCTTTTGCTGCGTTTACTCTGCTACACAAAATGCCAAACTCACTGGCCAATTTTTTGTACAAAAATCTTGGGCCATTTCAGAAGATCTTACACAGCCATGGCTCGGCATGCTGACATTCAGCGGCGACAAAACCTGCCCATCAGGTGTCCTATTTGTGACTTCCCGATGCTATGGAACTCAACGTTGCATATGCTTGATAGGCTGCTCCAGCAGAAATGTGCAGTTATCGACTACCTGTACAAACTCTGTGGCAGGACAGGTTCTGGGGAGCTTGGGTTTCTTTAACCTCATCAGTGGCTGCTCATGCGTAACGCATGCAGACTTCTGCGGCCATTTGATGAGATCACCAAACTGGTCAGTCACGGCCAGGGCACCATCAGTGACATTGTACCTTACGCCTTCTTTCTGGAGCGTGCATTGCGTCGTGTCATTGATCAAGCCGTCGAGGAGTAGGAAGATGAGGAAGTCGCAATGTTGGATGAATTCCCAGGGGGTGCTACTCCATCTGAGGCAAGTCAACAACAGGAGTCTGAAGAGGAGTCAGAGGAGGATGGTGCCGGGGCGGATGAGAAGGAGCAAGAAGAGCATGTTTTAAACCTGTCTGGGATCCCTGGTGTTGTCCGTTGATGGGGGGAGGAGCATGAGGAGGAGCTTATCCTGGATGATGAGCTGGAGCTGGGCCACTACAACGCGTCCAGTTTAGTGCGAATGGGGGCCTTCATGCGCCAGTGTTTTAAGGAGGACCCCCGTATAAAAAGCATAAAGGGCAAGGACCAGTACTGGGTGGCAACGTACTTAGACCCCCGGTACAAACATAAAATGGTGGAAATGTTACCACCATCACAGATGGCTGTTACAATGCAGCACTTCCAGGCCTTGCTACGAGAAATGCTGCATTCTGCTTTTGCGTGAGCTGGCAGAGGAATTTCCAGTCACCGAGAGACAGTTGCGGGTAGCAATCCAACAGCACCTGCAAGAAGAGGGCAGTTTGAAGATGTGTTGGTCACTTCAGATATGAGATCCTTCTTTCAGCCGACCCATCGACAGCTGTACTCCTGATCCAGCATCAGGGAACGCCTAGACCGACAGGTGTCCGACTACATCGGGTTAACGGCCAATGTGGACGCTCTGAGTGATGATCCCCTGGACTTCTGGGTGGGCAGGCTTGACCTCTGGCCAGAGCTTGCACAATTTGCAATGGAGCTGTTGGCTTGCCCCCCGTCCAGTGTCCTGTCTGAAAGGACATTCAGCGCAGCAGGGGGGATCGTGACCGATAAGTGCACTCGCCTAGCTCATGACAGTGTAGACTACCTCACATTTATAAAAATGAATGAGGCATGAATCTCTGAGGAATTCAACACATATGACCATGTTTCATTTAAATTTCTCATGACAGGCCACAAATGGTCCTTGTCTTCGGCAAATACAGCGGAATAAAAGGCATTTCATGTCCATTGAATGCCTAATTTTTGGGGCCTTTTATGGCCAAAACTCACTTCTGTATCCTGTCAATGCCTAATGTACCTCCAGCCACAGAATACAATGTTCTTAGCTGTCAGGTAAACCTATATGGGCTAATTTTTGGGGCCTGGAATGGCCGACACTTACTTCTGTATCCTGTTAATGCCTAATGTACCTTCAGCCACAGAATACAACTAGAGTTGAGCGGACACCTGGATGTCCGTGTTCGGCTGGTTCGGCCGAACTTTAAAAAAAAGTACGGGTCCGTGTCCCGGACTTTTGCTGAACTTTTCCCAGACACCGAACCCCATTGAAGTCAATGGGGACCCGAACTTTCAGGCACTTAAATGGCTCTAAAACACCAATGGAAAGGGCTAGAGTGCTGCAAATGGCAGCAAAACGTAGTTAAGAGCATGGCAAGTGCTCTGCAAACAAATGTGGATAGGGAAATAACTTAAAACAACAAAAAAAAGAGAAAAATAAAACAATGTTCTTCATCTCTGAAGGACGAGGCCCATATGGAGTAGGAGGGAGGTTGAGGTGGTGATGGATGTGGCGGTGTCATAGGCGTGCGCACAGGGTGTGCCGGATGTGCCTGGGCACACCCTAATCACCTAGGGCACATAGCATTATCACTCTGTTTGCCAGTGAGGAGATGGGAAAGATCTCCCTCGGACCTGCTCTGCTCTATTTCACTTTGCCAGCAGGGAGAGTAATGTATCGGGGCCATGTACATGTAGGCAAACACATGCATGTGTATTTAAACTTTGGGGTGCACACCCTAATGCAATAGGCTGCGCACACCTATGTTCGGTGTAGGTGGAAGCGGCAGTGGAGGAGGACCAGGGCCGGATTAAGAGCATCATGGGCTTGGTGCTGAGGATTTTGAAGGGCCTTAAGGGCCGTGCCTTGGCATGCACCCAGAGGAGGAAGGGTGCAGCCATGCATGCCTAAATCCACATGGGATGCTGTCTCTGAAGCCCATAAACACATCTATGCATCGGCAACTGTCCCTCCTTGTCCGGCCTTCGTGCTGTGTGGGGAGGTTCTGAGGGAGCTGCCTGGGGAAGCGAGCATAGAAGCCAGACTTCTGTGTTTACAAGTGACAGAAGAGCGGTAACAGTGAATATGGCCAACATGGGGCCTATATAAAGGTAGGGGCCTGGAGCTGCAGCTCCAATAGCCCCTACGTTAATCTGGCCCAGAGGAGGACGAGGTAGCCAACACTGCTTCTTTTCACAAATTTTAAATGAGGGTACACCCCAAAAGAGTGAGAAAGAGCAAAAATGGAACAATGGCTGGGTAAGGTCGGTATCCATCGCTCTTCTGCACAAGGTACGGAAAAGTCCCGTGGGATCCATGCCTGGTTCATTTTAATGAACGTGAGCTTGTCCACATTGTCTCTGGACAGGCGGCTGCGCTTGTCTGTGATAACGCCCCCAGCCGTGCTAAATAACCGTTCAGATAATACACTGGCTGCAGGGCACGCTAGCACCTCCAAGGCGTAAAGGGCAAGCTCAGGCCATGTGCCCAACTTGGAGACCCAGAAGTTGAAGGGGGCAGACCCCTCATTCAGTACGTCTAGGCGTGTGCACACATACTGCTCCACCATGTTGGTGAAATGCTGCCTCCTGCTAAGACGTTCCATATGAGCTGCTGGTGCTGCTGTTTGTTGTGGCGTGCTGACAAAGCTTTTCCACATTTCGGCCATGCTAACCCTGCCTTCTGAGTTGCTGGCGGTGCCCTGGTTGCGTTGGCGACCTCTTCCTCCTCCTCTGCCTTGTGCTTCCACTGTGGCCCAGCTGTCAGGTGGGAATGCCAGCAGCATGGCGTCTACCAGCGTGCGCTTGTACTCGCGCATCTTGCGATCGCGCTCCAGTGAGTAAATTAAGGACGGTACGTTGTCCTTGTAACGGGGATCCAGCAGCGTGGCCACCCAGTAATCAGCACAAGTTAGAATGTGGGCAACTCGGCGGTCGTTGTGGAGACACTGCAGCATGTAATCGCTCACGTGTGCCAGGCTGCCCAGAGGCAACGAAAGGCTGTCCTCTGTTGGAGGTGTATCGTCCGTGTCCTCTGTATCCCCCCAGCCACGCACCAGTGATGGCCATGAGCTGGCCTGGGTGCCACCCTGCTGTGAACATGGTTCCATCTCCTCCTCCAGCTCCTCCTCCTCATCCTCCTCATCCTCCAGAACTGTGCCCCTGCTGGACAATTGTGTCCCTGGCGTTTGTGTGTGCAGGAACCCACCCTCGGAGCCCCTTGCGAATGACTGCCCTGAAAGCCTTGGAAATGTTACCTCTTCATCCTCCTCCTCCTCCTCCTCCTCATCCTGTGCCAGATCCTCTTCCATCATCGCCCGAATTGTTTTTTCAAGGAGGCATAGAAGTGGGATAGTTAAGCTGAGAACGGCGTCATCGGCACTGGCCATGTTGGTGGAGTACTCAAAACAGCGCAACAAGGCACACAGGTCTCGCATGGAGGCCCAGTTCTTGGTGGTGAAGTGGTGCTGTTCCGCAGAGCGACTCACGCGTGCGTGCTGCAGCTGAAACTCCACTATGGCCTGCTGCTGCTCGCACAGTCTTTGCAGCATGTGCAAGGTGGAGTTCCACCTTGTGGGCACGTCACATATGAGGCGGTGAGCGGGAAGGCCAAAGTTACGCTGCAGCGCTGACAGGCGAGCAGCAGCAGGATGAGAACGCCGAAAGTGCGCACAGACGGCCCGCACTTTCTGCAGCAGCTCTGACATATCGGGGTAGTTTTTAAGGAACCTCTGCACCACCAAATTCAGCACATGCGCCAGGCAAGGGATGTGCGTCAAACCGGCTAGGCCCAGAGCTGCTATGAGATTTCACCCGTTATCGCACACCACCAGGCCGGGCTTGAGGCTCGCTGGCAGCAACCACTCATTTGTCTGCTGTTCCATGCTCCTCCACAACTCCTGCGCGGTGTGTGGTTTGTCCCCCAAACAGGCAAGTTTTAAAACTGCCTGCTGTCGTTTACCCCTGGCCGTGCTGAAGTTGGTGGTGAAGGTGTTACGCTGTCCGGATGAGGAGGCGGTAGAGGATGAGGAAGCGGAGTAGGAGGAGTTAGGAACAGGAGGCAAACTGAAGCGCCCTGCAATCCTCGGTGGTGGAAGGACATGCGCCAAATTGCTATCCGCCTCAGGCCCATCCGCCACTGCATTTACCCAGTGTGCCGTTAGGGAGATATAATGCCCCTGACCGTGCTTACTGGTCCACGTATCAGTAGTTAGGTGGACCTTGCCAGAGATGGCGTTGCGCAGTGCACACCTGATTTTTTCCCCCACTTGGTTGTGCAGGGAAGGGATGGCTTGCCTGGAAAAGTAGTGGCGGCTGGGCACAGCCACCGACATAAGGTTTTTAAAACTGTGCGTCTCCACCAGACGGAATGACAGCATTTCAAAGGCCAATAATTTTGAAATGCTGGCATTCAGGGCCAGGGATCGCGGGTGGGTAGGGGGGTACTTCCTCTTCCTCTCAAGTGTTTGGGAGATGGAAAGCTGAACGTTTCCACGGGATATTGTGGAGATGGTTGGTGACCCAGGTGGTGGTGTTGCTGACAGATCCTCTGTTTGCGGGGTGGCAGGTGCCGGTATCACTACAGATGTGGCTGGAGCGGCCGTGACTGCAGCAGAAGAGGAAGCAGGATGAGCCAGAGACATTTCTTGGTTTTGAAGGTGTCTACTCCACTGCAGCTCGTGCTTTGCACTTAGATGCCTTATCATGCAGGTTGTGCTCAGGTTGAGAAGGTTTATGCCTCGCTTCAGGCTCTGATTTCACAGGGTGCAAACCACTCGTGTCCTGTCATCAGCACATTTTCTAAAGAACTTCCACGCTAGAGAACTCCTTTGAGCTGACTTTGGTGCGCTCGTTCCCTTGCTGCGTTGGGCAGTAGCGGGCGTAGTGTCTAGGGCACGGCCGCTCCGCTTCTGCACCGGGTCCCTCTTCTGCTGTGCTGGTGGCTCTGTGCGACCACCGCCTCTTCCTCCAAACCACTCAGGTCACCTGCATGACGTTCATTCCATGTGGGGTCGAGGACCTCATCGTCCTCCACATCATCTTCCACCCAGTCTTCACCCCTGCCCTCCTTGTCGGTTTCCACAATGCTGAACACCACAGCAGTTGGCACCTGCGTTTCGTCATCATCGGAGACGTGCTGCGATGGTCCTTGCATGTACTCATCTTGAGAAATAAGTGGTTGGGCATCGCTGCACTCAATCTCTTAAACCTCTGGGGCAGGGCTAGGTGGATGGCCCTGGGAAACCCTGCTGACAGAGTCCTCAAAAAGAACAAGAGACTGCTGTATGGATTGGGGCTCAGACTGCTTGCCTGATTTCCAAGGGGGTGAGGTGAAAGATGGTTGGACATTGGCTGCAGGTGCCAACTCTGACCTTTCTGCAGTAGACTGGGTGGGAGACAATGTGAAAGAACTGGAGGCACTGTCAGCAACCCAATCTACTATCGCCTGTACTTCTTCAGGCCTCATCACGTCTAGAGGCGCATAATGCCCTACCAAATACTGCTGCAGGTTCTGTCGCCTACTCACACTTGTGGAAGGTGTTTCACTTGTGCATGTAGCTGGCACAGATCGACCACGTCCTCTCCTTGCAACAGGAGCTCTACCAGCAGCACCACGACCCAGGCCACGCCCCCTATTTGACGGTCTCCTCATATTTCTGTAATTTATGATCTTGCCCTAGAAAGGTGTTTATTGAATAGCGGAACAAAACAACAACAGTATCGCACGGGTGTATCTGACAGTCAAATATGCAAACTATGCCGCAATTTAATGTTTTTTACCCCAAAAGGGTGTATATTGAATAGCGGAATAGAAAAAAGGATAAAAAAAACGGTGTATCTCACACATACAAACACAGACTAGGCCCCGATTAAAATTTTTTGTACCCTAAAGGAAGGATGAGGAAGAGGAGTAGGAGGAGTTGGAAACAGGAGGCAAACTGAAGCGCCCTGCAATCCTTGGCGGTGGAAGGAGATGCCCCAAACAAATTTAAAAGGTGTATCTCACACGTACCGATACAGACTATGCCGTAATTTAATTTTCTTACACTCCAAAAGGGTGTATATTGAATAGCGGAATAGGAAAAATGTTATAATACGGTGTATCTCACACGTACAAACACAGACTAGGCCCCGATTACAATTTTTTGTACCCTAAAGGCAGGATGAGGAAGAGGAGTAGGAGGAGTTGGGAACAGGAGCCAAACTGAAGCGCCCTGCAATCCTCAGCGGTAGAAGGAGATGCGCCAAACAAATTTAAAAAGGTGTATCTCACATGTACCGGTACAGACTATCCCGCAATTTAATTTTTTACACTCAAACAGGGTATATATTGAATAGCGGAATAGGACAAATTTTACAAAACGGTGTATCTCACACGTACAAACACAATCTAGGCCCCGATTACAATTTTTTGTACCCTAAAGGCAGGATGAGGAGTAGGAGGAGTTCGGAACAGGCAGGAGGCAGACTGAAGCACCCTCAAATCCTCGGCAGTATGAGATGCGCCCCAAAAATTGGAAAGGTGTATCTCACACGTACCGACACAGACTATCCCGCAATTTAATTGTTTATACCCAAAGGTTTTGATTAAATAGTGGAATAGAAAATATGATCAAAAAAAGTGTATGTATCTCACACGTACAGAAGCACACTAGGCCCAAACTACTATTGTTTGTACCCCTAAAGGCAGGATGAGGAGTAGGAGGAGTATGGAACATGTAGCACCCTCAAATCTTCAGAAGTATGAGATGAACCCCAAAAACTTGGAAAGGTGGATCTCACACGTACCAACACAAACTATCCCGCAATTTAATTGATCCCCAAAGGTTTTTATTGAATAGCGGAATAGGAAATATGATCAAAAAAAGTATATGTATCTCACACGTACAAAACCACACTAGGCCCCAATTACTATTGTTTGTACCCCTAAAAGGCTGAATGAGGAGTAGGAGGAGTATGGAACAGGCAGCACCCTCAAATCTTCAGAAGTATGAGATGAACCCCAAAAACTTGGAAAGGTGGATCTCACACGTACCAACACAAACTATCCCGCAATTTAATTGATCCCCAAAGGTTTTTATTGAATAGCGGAATAGGAAATATGATCAAAAAAAGTGTATGTATCTCACATGTACAAAACCACACTAGGCCCCAATTACTATTGTTTGTACCCCTAAAAGGCTGAATGATGAGTAGGAGGAGTATGGAACAGGCAGCACCCTCAAATCTTCAGAAGTATGAGATGAACCCCAAAAACTTGGAAAGGTGGATCTCACACGAACCAACACAAACTATACCGCAATTTAATTGATCCCCAAAGGTTTTTATTGAATAGCGGAATAGGAAATATGATCAAAAAAAGTGTATGTATCTCACACGTACAAAACCACACTAGGCCCCAATTACTATTGTTTGTACCCCTAAAAGGCAGAATGAGGAGTAGGAGGAGTATGGAACAGGCAGCACCCTCAAATCTTCAGAAGTATGAGATGAACCCCAAAAACTTGGAAAGGTGGATCTCACGCGTACCAACACAAACTATCCCGCAATTTAATTGATCCCCAAAGGTTTTTATTGAATAGCGGAATAGGAAATATGATCAAAAAAAGTGTATGTATCTCACACGTACAAAACCACACTAGGCCCCAATTACTATTGTTTGTACCCCTAAAAGGCTGAATGAGGAGTAGGAGGAGTATGGAACAGGCAGCACCCTCAAATCTTCAGAAGTATGAGATGAACCCCAAAAACTTGTAAAGGTGGATCTCACAAGTACCAACACAAACTATCCTGCAATTTAATTGATCCCCAAAGGTTTTTATTGAATAGCGGAATAGGAAATATGATCAAAAAAAGTGTATGTATCTCACACGTACAAAACCACACTAGGCCCCAATTACTATTGTTTGTACCCCTAAAAAGCTGAATGAGGAGTAGGAGGAGTATGGAACAGGCAGCACCCTCAAATCTTCAGAAGTATGAGATGAACCCCAAAAACTTGTAAAGGTGGATCTCACACATACCAACACAAACTATCCCGCAATTTAATTGATCCCCAAAGGTTTTTATTGAATAGCGGAATAGGAAATATGATCAAAAAAAGTGTATGTATCTCACGTACAAAACCACACTAGGCCCCAATTACTATTGTTTGTACCCCTAAAAGGCTGAATGAGGAGTAGGAGGAGTATGGAACAGGCAGCACCCTCAAATCTTCAGGAGTATGAGATGAACCCCAAAAACTTGGAAAGGTGGATCTCACACGTACCTACACAAACTATCCTGCAATTTAATTGATCCCCAAAGGTTTTTATTGAATAGCGGAATAGGAAATATGATCAAAAAAAGTGTATGTATCTCACACGTACAAAACCACACTAGGCCCCAATTACTATTGTTTGTACCCCTAAAAGGCTGAATGAGTAGTAGGAGGAGTATTGAACAGGCAGCACCCTCAAATCTTCAGAAGTATGAGATGAACCCCAAAAACTTGGAAAGGTGGATCTCACACGTACCAACACAAACTATCCCGCAATTTAATTGATCCCCAAAGGTTTTTATTGAATAGCGGAATAGGAAATATGATCAAAAAAAGTGTATGTATCTCACACGTACAAAACCACACTAGGCCCCAATTACTATTGTTTGTTCCTCTAAAAGGCTGAATGAGGAGTAGGAGGAGTATGGAACAGGCAGCACCCTCAAATCTTCAGAAGTATGAGATGAACCCCAAAAACTTGGAAAGGTGGATCTCACACATACCAACACAAACTATCCCGCAATTTAATTGATCCCCAAAGGTTTTTATTGAATAGCGGAATAGGAAATATGATCAAAAAAAGTGTATGTATCTCACACGTACAAATCCACACTAGGCCCCAATTACTATTGATTGTACCCCTAAAAGGCTGAATGAGGAGTAGGAGGACTATGGAACAGGCAGCACCCTCAAATCTTCAGAAGTATGAGATGAACCCCAAAAACTTGGAAAGGTGGATCTCACACGTACCAACACAAACTATCCCGCAATTTAATTGATCCCCAAAGGTTTTTATTGAATAGCGGAATAGGAAATATGATCAAAAAAAGTGTATGTATCTCACACGTACAAAACCACACTAGGCCCCAATTACTATTGTTTGTACCCCTAAAAGGCTGAATGAGGAGTAGGAGGAGTATGGAACAGGCAGCACCCTCAAATCTTCAGAAGTATGAGATGAACCCCAAAAACTTGTAAAGGTGGATCTCACACGTACCAACACAAACTATCCCGCAATTTAATTGATCCCCAAAGGTTTTTATTGAATAGCGGAATAGGAAATATGATCAAAAAAAGTGTATGTATCTCACACGTACAAAACCACACTAGGCCCCAATTACTATTGTTTGTACCCCTAAAAGGCTGAATGAGGAGTAGGAGGAGTATTGAACAGGCAGCACCCTCAAATCTTCAGAAGTATGAGATGAACCCCCAAAAACTTGGAAAGGTGGATCTCACACGTACCAACACAGACTATCCTGCAATTTAATTGATCCCCAAAGGTTTTTATTGAATAGCGGAATAGGAAATATGATCAAAAAAAGTGTGTGTATCTCACACGTACAAAACCACACTAGGCCCCAATTACTATTGTTTGTACCCCTAAAAGGCTGAATGAGGAGTAGGAGGAGTATGGAACAGGCAGCACCCTCAAATCTTCAGAAGTATGAGATGAACCCCAAAAACTTGGAAAGGTGGATCTCACACGTACCAACACAAACTATCCCGCAATTTAATTGATCCCCAAAGGTTTTTATTGAATAGCGGAATAGGAAATATGATCAAAAAAAGTGTATGTATCTCACACGTACAAAACCACACTAGGCCCCAATTACTATTGTTTGTACCCCTAAAAGGCTGAATGAGGAGTAGGAGGAGTATGGAACAGGCAGCACCCTCAAATCTTCAGAAGTATGAGATGAACCCCAAAAACTTGTAAAGGTGGATCTCACACGTACCAACACAAACTATCCCGCAATTTAATTGATCCCCAAAGGTTTTTATTGAATAGCGGAATAGGAAATATGATCAAAAAAAGTGTATGTATCTCACACGTACAAAACCACACTAGGCCCCAATTACTATTGTTTGTACCCCTAAAAGGCTGAATGAGGAGTAGGAGGAGTATTGAACAGGCAGCACCCTCAAATCTTCAGAAGTATGAGATGAACCCCAAAAACTTGGAAAGGTGGATCTCACACGTACCAACACAGACTATCCCGCAATTTAATTGATCCCCAAAGGTTTTTATTGAATAGCGGAATAGGAAATATGATCAAAAAAAGTGTATGTATCTCACACGTACAAAACCACACTAGGCCCCAATTACTATTGTTTGTACCTCTAAAAGGCTGAATGAGGAGTAGGAGGAGTATGGAACAGGCAGCACCCTCAAATCTTCAGAAGTATGAGATGAACCCCAAAAACTTGGAAAGGTGGATCTCACACGTACCAACACAAACTATCCCGCAATTTAATTGATCCCCAAAGGTTTTTATTGAATAGCGGAATAGGAAATATGATCAAAAAAAGTGTATGTATCTCACACGTACAAAACCACACTAGGCCCCAATTACTATTGTTTGTACCCCTAAAAGGCTAAATGAGGAGTAGGAGGAGTATGGAACAGGCAGCACCTCAAATCTTCAGAAGTATGAGATGAACCCCAAAAACTTGGAAAGGTGGATCTTACACGTACCAACACAAACTATCCCGCAATTTAATTGATCCCCAAAGGTTTTTATTGAATAGCGGAATAGGAAATATGATCAAAAAAAGTGTATGTATCTCACACGTACAAAACCACACTAGGCCCCAATTACTATTGTTTGTACCCCTAAAAGGCTGAATGAGGAGTAGGAGGAGTATTGAACAGGCAGCACCCTCAAATCTTCAGAAGTATGAGATGAACCCCAGAAACTTGGAAAGGTTGATCTCACACGTACCAACACAGACTATCCCGCAATTTAATTGATCCCCAAAGGTTTTTATTGAATAGCGGAATAGGAAATATGATCAAAAAAAGTGTATGTATCTCACACGTACAAAACCACACTAGGCCCCAATTACTATTGTTTGTACCCCTAAAAGGCTGAATGAGGAGTAGGAGGAGTATGGAACAGGCAGCACCCTCAAATCTTCAGAAGTATGAGATGAACCCCAAAAACTTGTAAAGGTGGATCTCACACGTACCAACACAAACTATCCCGCAATTTAATTGATCCCCAAAGGTTTTTATTGAATAGCGGAATAGGAAATATGATCAAAAAAAGTGTATGCATCTCACACGTACAAAACCACACTAGGCCCCAATTACTATTGTTTGTACCCCTAAAAGGCTGAATGAGGAGTAGGAGGAGTATGGAACAGGCAGCACCCTCAAATCTTCAGAAGTATGAGATGACCCCAAATATCATTCAGCTCTGCTGCAGGCCACAATTTAATTTTTTTTAACCCAAGGCTGTATATTGAATAGTGGAATAGAAAAAAAGTGTATGATTTCTGAAACCACTCAATATTAGCACATGTGAACTGAACACAGCAATGTATGATCAGTCACTCAGCACAGCACAGCTGAAGGAAAAATGCTGCACACAGTGCCTGATAGAAAAATACTTTTCTCCCTCCTCCTCAGTGAGCAAAAAAGATTGTGTTCACTGCACCCCAAAAAGATTGTGTTCACTGCACCCCAAAAAGATTGTGTTCACTGTACCCCAAAAAGATTGTGTTCACTGCACCCCAAAAAGATTGTGTTCACTGCAGCCCACACACAGCAAAATGGATGTGGACCACTGACACCTGCCTATCTCCTATCCCACACCACACAGCAATATCGATTGTAGTTTGTAGAACACACTATCTGACCCTAAAAATCAGCAGACTCTGTCCCTAAAAGGATTGATAAGATCGTAGATCGGGTGACTGCAAACCCCCCCCCCCCACACAGCAATATCGATTGTAGTTTGTAGAATGCACTGTCTGACCCTAAAAATCAGCAGACTCTGTCCCTAAAAGGATTGATAAGATCGTAGATCGGTCACTGCAAACCCCACCCCACACAGCAATATCGATTATAGTTTGTAGAACACACTGACCCTAAAAATCAGCAGACTCTCTCCCTAAAATGCCTACAACTCGCCCTGCCTAACACACTCCGACCTGTCCCTCAATTCTATCCGGACACAAATGTTTTTTTTTTCCTGTCTGTCCCTAATCAGCAGCCAACACCCCAAAAAGATTGTGTTCACTGTACCCCAAAAAGATTGTGTTCACTGCACCCCAAAAAGATTGTGTTCACTGCAGCCCAAAAAGATTGTGTTCACTGCAGCCCACACACAGCAAAATGGATGTGGACCACTGACACCTGCCTATCTCCTATCCCACCCCACACAGCAATATCGATTGTAGTTTGTAGAACACACTGACCCTAAAAATCAGCAGACTCTCTCCCTAAAAGGATTGATAAGATCGTAGATCGGTCACTGCAAACCCCACCCCACACAGTTTTTTGAAAAAGCCTGTTATAAATAGAACAGTATTGGTATCAACTTCCAGATGTTAGACTATATCAAGAAATGGGGAAAAGGGGTAAGAGAGACCTCAAACTCCCCAGTACGAGGTACTCAATGGGAAGGGGAAAAGGGATAAAGGGATTTTGCTCTGGATTTAGGATACCCGGATATATTGGTTACGAATAAACATCAAATATAAGTAAAATAGTTTTTATTCCATAAAAAATTATTACATGAACAAAACACCATGCACAAAACAGACAAATACAGTAAACATTACGACAAATTGACTGGGATACATTTAACGTGATTGAAACTGTGGAATGTAGTTGGCGTATTTCCACAGTGGAGACTCTACATGTTTCGCGGACTATGCCGCTTCTTCAGGATAAACAATACAAGGTAAAAACCGATTCTATATAAATAGAACAAAAGAACATGAGTCATGATAAAACAACAAAACAAAAATATTGTGATTTTTAAAACAGAAAATATGTTGAACAAAATATATTGGGGAGCATAGAATTTTACCTGCGGTCACCATGGGGCGAGATAAACCAATGGGGGCGGCAGGATCATCAACAATGTCTCACCGGCGGATATGGGAGACTTAAACATGTGTATGAAAAAAAATATTATATATATATATTTTCAGGAAGAAGGAAAAATATAATCAAATTCTTGGTGCAGAGCTGAAGGGAAGAGGGGTAGGGAAAGTGGGAAGGGAAAGGAAAAACTGGGGGGAAAAAGGGGGGAGGGGAGAAAAAAAGGGGGGGAGGGAAAAGGAGGGGGGGGGAGGGGGAAAGAAGAAGGGGAGGGGGGGAAAGGGGGGAAGGAGAAGGGGGGGAGAGGGAAAAAGGAGGGAAAGGGAAAGGGGAAAGGGGGAGGAAGAAGGACAATAGGTAATGTACGAAGAGAAGACAAAAACTGAGGGGGGAGGGGGGGAGGGAAAAAGGGAAGGGGGGAAAAAGAAACAAAACAAAAGGGGACATCAAGCACGGGTGAGGAAAGGACACACACAAGGTAAGTAGGGTAAGGAGAAAAATATAAAAACCGATAATGTTGGAGATAAATAGTCACCTTACAAAAATCCTTTATGTAGAAATATCCACGAGGAGAGAGTATGTGAAGCAAGCATCAAAAAATGTCATGAAAAATAGTTATAGGTACATTAATGGTTTAGTCAGAAGAGTAACCAAGAAAAAGAGAGATGGGTGAACACCCCTTGGGGATAGCCAAAGCGGTGACACCCTGTATCTGCTCTGGATCGGGACACTCGTCATATCATTTTGGTTCCATCAATAAAAATGGTAATCAGCCAAAAACGTGTCTTGTAAACACGAAGCCATTCCTAAGGAAGAGAAAAGCAATGACCGCAATATAAGTGTAAATTCCAGCCAAGATAAAAAAGGAAATAGTGTGGACTAGGTCTCCTGGTTGTTACCTGTAATGCTGCCTCAAACAACCTCCTCTCCTCGTGGTGCACAAGAAGCCAACGCCGCCATCGGGCCGCGCGGGCTTCTTATGTGTCTCCGAGCGTAAGTGACGTCACCACGCCGAATGCTGCGTGAGGCGTCACACGCCCAGTCCCTCCGAGGTGTGCGTAAGTTGACACAAACGCACCCCGCCGGACATCCGGCGGAAAGCAGCAGACACCGCTGATCCGGAGGGACACATATCCGCCGGAAAGACCGGACCCCGCCGCTGATCCCAAGAGCCCCGCCTCCAGGTGTCAGCAGAGGATGTGTAGCAATAACCGCTATGTTTACATATAAAAGCCCATATAGACGGGAAGAGAAAAACGGGGAAAAGAAAAGGGGAAAAGGAAGGGACATGGGAGGGGGGAATGGACCAAACTGGAAAAGAGAAAGAAGGACCATAAAGGTCCTGAGCGAAGAAAGAAAAAAAGATAATGAACAGAATAAGAATGATTAATCTAAGTTCTATATGTTATCATAAAAAAGGCTTATATGAGATGACCTCATTCAAGCCAGGAGGAATAGTGGCATTAAGCCTTTCAATCCATTGAGTTTCACGCTGGAGCAATTTTTGATCCCAATTGCCCCCGCGTGGGTCCTCGAGTATATCCTCAAGCACAAAGAATTTTACCACCTCAGGGTGGTATCTATGGTGGAGGCCAATATGGCGTCCAACAGCTGTTAGTTTACCGCCCAAAGAACAATATAAATGATCTCCAATTCTCTGACGTAGCTCTCGTCTGGTTTTGCCAATGTAGTAAGCCCTACACTGGCAGACCATCAAGTAAATGACACCCCTCGTTCCACATTGACTGTGGCTACGGGGGGTCCACAGTTCCCCATTGGGGAGTCGGTAAGTTGAACCCTCCAATATCCAGGGGCAACGTGGGCATTCCTGACAAGCATAAGTGCCCCTATTGCCTGAAGAGTAAGATCTGGCTGTAGTATACTGGCTGTGCACCAATTGGTCCCTAAGGGACGTAGCTCTTCTGAAAACCAGTTCGGGGGTATCCCTCACGTTTTTTAAGATGTGGTGGTCAGCGAGTAGATGCCAATGACGAGTAATTACTGAACGCAATTGTTGGTGATGTGCTGAATATCTAGTAATTAGTTTAACAGTATGAGATGTATCTGGTTTTCTAAGTGGGTATAATAAAGACGATCTGCTCCTGGCTCGGGCCTTATTGAAGGCCTTCCTAAGAATTGTGCGGGAATAGCCCCTCCGGAGAAGTCGTTCCCGAAGTGCATTTGCTTGGCTGTAAAAATTCTCATCCCTAGTACAATTCCGCCTCAAGCGTAGATATTGAGCAAATGGGATACTTTGTATTAGAGGTTGGGGATGTGCACTTGACGCATGTAATAAAGTATTACCTGCGGATGGTTTCCGATAGAGATCTGTAAATATAGTGCCATCCTCTGATTTCAAAATAATGAGATCCAGGAAGGTAATCTGGGACTCATGATAAGTATGCGTAAAACGTAGATTCCAGTCATTTCTGTTAAGATCTTCCAGAAACAGATGAAGTATCTCTATGGGGCCTGTCCAGGCCAGGAGCAGATCGTCTATATATCTATACCAAAAAGGCACAAACGATAAATATTCTGCAAATTTGTCATTAGAAAAGATATATCTCTCCCAACCCCCCAGGTAGAGATTCGCATATGACGGTGCACATGTGGTCCCCATGGCCACGCCCTGCCTCTGTAAAAACATGTCCTCCATAAATGAAAAATAATTACGGGTAAGAATGAACCGAAGTAGAGTAAGGATAAAGGTATTTAGTCTCCATGTAGTTCTATCCTGTTCTCTTAGGAATTCACCAATTACCTTGATACCCCGTTCGTGTGGGATGCTGGAGTACAACGCCTCCACATCGATCGCAACCAAAAGGGCATCTGGTGGTAACTCAACACCCTCAATATGTTTGAGGAGATCAGTAGTATCTTTGATATAAGAAGGCAGGGCGTGGACATGGGGAGCAAGATGTGAATCGACAAATTTGCTGGCACAGTCCGTAAGGGATCCAATGCCAGACACGATAGGTCTGCCTGGGGGGGAGGAGAGACATTTATGTGTCTTAGGAAGTGTGTAAAAGATGGATGTGCGAGGAAATTTGGTAAGCAAAAACTGGTAAGTGTCTTTATCGATCAGGCCGTCGTGCCAAGCATCTAAAATGATGCAGTTGTATTCCTGGCGGAAGTTCTGTACCTCCATAGGGGAGATTTTTTGATACCATTCTTCGTTAGTCAGTACATCTAGACACATGTTTTGATACTGTGTATGAGACATGATGACAATGTTGCCCCCCTTATCGGAGGGCTTAATCACAATGTCCTGTCTTTTTTGTAGTCTTTTTAAAGCTGTATTTTGCTCTGGGGTGAGATTGGAATCAACCTTATCCCAATTGGTTTTCTTTAAGTCTGCAATAGAATGGTGCAAAAAAGACCAGATAGTAGGGCACGTCATAAGGTCAGGAAATTTTGTAGAGGGAGGTTTAAAAGCCCTCTGGGGGGCACAAGTATCTCTTAAAGGACTGGTCATCATGGACGATGGGAGCTCAGGGGTGGATTCATCCGAGTCATTACTTTCATCATAAAGCAACATAAGGTCACGTAGGGCCTTGTATTCGGCCATTGTAAAATGTTTGGTACGTTGAGTGAGCTCATTTTCTAGGTGAAGGTTTTGTCTATCTTTGTCAAAAATAAATTTGTAAGTCAAATTTCTTGAAAATAGATAAAGGTCTTTTATAGTGTCCATCACATTAATGGAATTAAGAGGGCCCACCCCACACAGCAATATCGATTGTAGTTTGTAGAACACACTGACCCTAAAAATCAGCAGACTCTGTCCCTAAAAGGATTGCTAAGATCGTGGATCGGTCACTGCAAACCCCACCCCACACAGCAATATCGATTGTAGTTTGTAGAACACACTGTCTGACCCTAAAAATCAGCAGACTCTGTCCCTAAAAGGATTGCTAAGATCGTAGATCGGTCACTGCAAACCCCACCCCACACAGCAATATCGATTGTAGTTTGTAGAACACACTGACCCTAAAAATCAGCAGACTCTCTCCCTAAAATGCCTACAACTCGCCCTGCCTAACACACTCCGACCTGTCCCTCAATTCTATCCGGACACAAATGTTTTTTTTTCCTGTCTGTCCCTAATCAGCAGCCAGCACGTTGATGTGTGCTCTCTCCCTGAACTAAACAGCAGAATGACGCCGCAGCGGCGCTGCCTCGAACTTATAAAGACTTGGTCACATGCTTCAGACGGCCAATCACAGCTACTGATACATTTGTAGGCATGGCTGGGATGGCTTAGGCACACCAGTTAAACGCTTGTTGATTGGCTGTTGAAAGCCCGCCATGAAAAGCGCGCCAAAGCATGCAAAACCCGGAAATAAAACGACCGAACACGGATTTTTACCCGAATATACAGTAAAGTTTTCGGGTCCGTGTTCGGGTAACAAAAATCCAATTATTCGGTACGAAAACGAATAATACAGTCTGTGTTCGCTCAACCCTAAATACAACGTTCTTAGCTGTCAGGTAAACCCATGTGGGCTAATTTTTGGGGCCTTTTATGGCCGACACTTACTTCTGTATCCTGTGAATGCCTAATGTACCTCCAGGCACAGTATACAACATTCTTAGCTGTCAGGTAAACCCATGTGAGCTAATTTTTGGGGCCTTTCATGGCCAACACTTACTTATTTACCATGTGAATGCCTAATGTACCTTCAGCCACAGAATACAACATTCTTAGCTGCCAGGTAAACCCATGTGTGCTAATTTTTGGGGCCTGGAATGGCCGACACTTACTTCTTTATCCTGTGAATGCCTAATTTTTCAGACTGGAATTGAAAATCAATGGGTCTGTAAACGTTCCGTTAAAGTCAATGGGGCCCGCCGCGAACTTGCGGTTCGCAGACCTTTGAGAAAGTTTGCGGTTGACGTTCGCGAACTGCCCCGGCCGATGTTCATCCATCACTACTGGCAAATGTATACTGCCCAAAAAAAAAACTTGAGAGTATATTATAAAAAAAATACTAATGAAGCTGATGCATTTAAAAAAAGTACATCGAGTGCACAGGCGAGGGGAAGTCATGAACTCAGAATGGTGAGGAAAATGTTATTGCACTGTCAGTTCGAAGACGCATAGAGAGCCCAACATCCTAGGCAGAGGGATTATTTCTTCCACTTCCAATCACTGTGTGATGTACTCAAGATTGGACTATATTAGGATAGAACATAGGTTGATAGAAGCAGTCGTTAATACATCATTAGGGACCATATCTGACCATGATCCAGTAACTACGAAAATAAAACTTCCAGGACCTCAGAGTAATAAAAAATACTTGGAGGATTAATGAAGAATTGATACAAGATGAAGAAGTAGGGAAAAAGATAGAGAAATAACTGAATCAATACTTCTCAGAGAACGAAACCCCAGATATTTCTGACCCTAGAATATGGGAGGCCCATAAAGCATAAATCAGAGGAGTACTCATCTCAATAGGCTCTAGGAAAAAAAAAGTAAAAACTATCAATATAAATAAACTAATAACAGACATACATGAGCTATAACAAAAACAAGAAGAGACCAGATGCACCTTTAACAGAGTTGCTAGAGAAAGATATAAATGGCAAAATAAACCAGGAAAATAATACAGCAAGAATACTAGAGTATTCTTATTCTTATATAAGAGTAAAAGGTTGAACAAGTATAAAGAAAAAATAAAAATGAATAGAGGAGAAATGGTCTATTCAACAACAGAAATAGCAAAAGCATTTCAAAGTTATTATGGCGCTTTATATACGGTGAGACAAAAGGGATTACATGAAACAGAACAAAATAGAAAAGAAAGGACAACATATAAATAAGGTCATCAAAATTACCTAAATTACCAACAAAAAACTACAAGCTCTAGAGGCACCAATCTCTCAGAAGGAGATAATGACAGCACTAAAAACTCACTGATAGGAAAAAGTCCAGGACCAGACGGGTTCACCACTTGCTATTATAGAAGGTTTAAGGAAACACTAGTACCAAAACTTTGCACATATATGAATGGGATATGAGAAGGGGGAGGATGAGAGCAGAATCATTACAGGCATACATAACGGTAATACCTAAAGAATGAAAGGATGCAACTCTGTGCTCTAGCTATGGACTAATTGCTCTGTTAAATGCCAATACAAAACTATATGCAAAAGTTCTAGCAACTAGACTAAAAGATTTAATGCAAAAGCGGATCCATGCAGAACAGACATGATTTGTCCTAGGTAGAGAGGGGAAAGACAACAGGATAAGAATATTATCATTATTACTATTAATATACCTAAAAACCCCAGACCTATTACAGTCATTAGATGCTGAAAAAGTATTCGAAAGGGTGGACTGGGAGTTTATGCTAGAAACAATAGAAGATTTAGGTATTGGCCTGAGGATGATCCAATAGATAAGAGCATTGTATAGGAGTCCAATAGCATTGGTAAAGGTAAATAGAACATTTTCCCCCACTTTGGAATGTGCAACGGGACGAGACAGGGGTGTCCTCTCTCGCTCCTGTTTGTTTGTCCTGTTGTTGGAACCACTATTAGTGACTATAAGGAACAACGTAGACATAGGGGGAGTAAAGGTTGGACAAGAAGAACATAAGGTAGCAGCATATGCCGATGATGTTATGTTTTACATCACCAACCCTAGAATAACCCTCCCTAACGTTAATAAAGAGTTAAAGAAATACAGGGAACTATCTAATTTTAAAATCAACCAAATAAAGTCAGACATTTTGAACATTGGGCGAAGTAAGAAAGAAGAACTAGCACTGCAGAGGGAATTCCCATTCACATGGGCAAAATCAAAATAAAATATCTTGGGATAAAATTAGCCCAATCATTAAAAAATCTCTACCACTTCAACTATATACCCATGTTAAATGAGATAAAAATAGACATTAAAAAAATATCTATTAACTGCCTAAAATCCTATGCAAATTTCAAATGTTACCAATAGCTATACCACCGGTATACTTTTAAATAATAAAAACTATGATATTAAAATTCATTTGGCAGGGAAAAAAGACTAGAATACAATTTAAGTTCTCAGTAAAGATAAATCACAGGGGGGATTAGCTTCAGCGGATATTAAAAGATAATAAACAGCAGTCATAATCTCACATATGATAGAATGGACAAAAAAAAATTCAGACAACAGATGGATTAAGATTGAAACTCCACTAAGCAGAACACAATTAAACAAGAATATTTGGATTCCACCAAAATATAGGGAAATACATGAAGATACACATGATATGACGAGAGTTGTATATAAGATATGGAACATGGTACACAGACAAGCCAAATGGGAAAATAACTCTCCACTACTACCATTAGAAGGCAATTGGATTAAAAACACGCAAGTATAAGATATGATACAAGGTGGAAAGATAAGGCCATATCGCAAACTTAATACTAGGGGAGAAAATATAATGTTAAATAAATGGAGATATCTTCAGTTAAAACATTTTGTGAGATCTCTGCTGCAACCTATCAGATCCAAGAAGGAATTACATATAGTGGAAAAACTTAGTATATCTCAGATATACAAAATGCTAACCGAGATGGCAGGCCTGAGGAAATCTCCATTCATAGAAACATGGGGAAAAGAGATAGGATCACGTGTAAATGAGCACGAAGTGGATGCAATACTGAGAGTCGTACACTATTCTCCGATTGACGTAAATACCATTGAAATGAACTATAAATGTCTATCGAGATGGTACATAACGCCGGTAAAAGGACACAAATGTCAACCAGAGAAATCTGCTTTGTTTTGGAGGAGCTGCAATGTGCAGGGCACAATGTTTCATGTCTGGTGCCCTAAGAACCATGACTATTGGCAGAAAGTACAACAGTATATCAGGGAAATTACAGGAATGGCCATCATTGACAATCCATGGATTTCTTTATTCCATAAAACAGATAAATCAAAACAGCATTATAAAAGCATGATTGTACCAAACCTGATAAATTCAGCAAAGGGGGGGGGTAATCCCCAAAAAATGGCTAGATGCAGAAAGTCCCACTCTAAGAGACGGTTTACACTACTCCGACTTGTCAGGCGACTTGGTCGCCTGACAAGTAGCGCTCCATGCTGTGCAATGGAACCGTTCTAATCAGAGTGACTCAAGTCGCTCCGAATTAGAAAAAGGTTCCTGCACTACTTTTGGGCAAAGTCGGAGCGACTTGCATTGACTTCTACTATGAGAAGTCGTTTGCAAGCCGCGATGACGTCGTGCTGCACGGGCGTCTTCAAAGCCGCCCAAAGTTGGGGCGGCTTTGAGTCATGGTAGTGTGAACCGGCTCTTAGAGAGTGGTTCAAAAGAATCAATTACATATACAACATGGAGTACTTAGGCGGCAGAGACAAAGAACAGATAGAGAGCTTTTCAAATAAATGGAGAAAATGGGCAGACTTCAAAAAGACAAACAAATACATAGAAGTATGAGTAGATTAGAGGTGCGACAGAGGAGGTAGGCAATGGAGAAGTAGGAGAAGACACGCAATAAAGTAATAGAAGGGCAAAAGAAGTGGGGAGGGGATGAGGGAGGGAGCACTGGTTGGGGAGACAGGGGAAAAAGGTTTTACTGTAACTGTTGAAATATATTCTTGTAAGCTGCACTGTGTTAAAAATTATTACAATTTATATTAAAAAAAATACTGCATTAAACATACAGTAATGCACAGAAATATACTGCGTTAAATGTGCACTAACAGAAATAAATATACTGCGTTAATGCAGTAACGCACAGAAATATACTGCTTTAAACGTGCAGTAATGCACTGAAACATACTGCGATAAATGTGCAGTAACGCACAGAAATACACTCCATTAAATGAGCAGTAACACACAGAAATATACTGCATTAAATGGCACATAATGCACTGAAATATACTGCGTTAACCACTTCAATACAGGGCACTTTCACCCCCTTCCTGCCCAGGCCAATTTTCAGCTTTTAGTGCTGTTGCATTTTGAATGACAATTGCGCGGTCATGCAACATTGTACCTAAACCAAATTTATGTGATTTGTTTCCTACAAATAGAGCTTTCTTATGGTGGTATTTGTTCACTGCAAGGTTTTTTCTTTTTTGCTACACAAATAAAAAAAGACTGAAAAGTTTATGTTATAAAATTTTGTAAATTGATCATTTTTTTTCCTGCACTGATGAGCACTGATGAGGCCGCACTGACAGGCACTGATGAGGAGGCACTGATGGGGTGGCACTGATGGGGTGGCACTAAAATGTAGCACTGATGGGCACTGATATGTGGCACTGATAGGTAGCACTGATATGTAGTATTGGTGGGCACTGATAGGCAGCACTGATGGGAACTGATAGGCAGCACTGATGGGCACTGATAAGCGGCACTGATGGGCATTGATAGGCGGCACTGATGGGCACTGATAGGTGGCACTGATGGGCAATAATGGGCACTGGTGGGTGGCACTGATAGATGGCAATGATGGGCACTTGTGGGCGGCACTGATAGATGGCAATCATGGGCAGCTCTGATGAGGAGGGCACTGAAAGGGGTCCCTAAACCTGATTGGCATCCCTGGTGGCCATTGGTGGGCATCCCTGGTGGCCATGGGTGGGCAATCCCTGGTGGCTCTAGTGGCCCCTAGTGATGTGCCGAACACCTCCCTGGTTCCGTTCGCACCAGAACACCGCGAACAGAGGAAAAGTTAGTTCGAACAAACGAACCCCATTAAAGTCTATGGTAGTCGAACCTCGAAAATCAAACGGCCTCATTTTGAAAGCTTAAAGTTATTGCCCCAAAAAAGTGTATGGGGGTCCGGGTGCTAACCTGGGGAACAAGTAGCAATAAAAAAAAGGTTTTAAAAATGATAATTTTTAAAGGAGCACTGATTTACTGATTTTAATGAGGCTTAAAGTGAAACTATAAAATTGAAAAATTCCTTCAAATATCATGCCTGGGGGGTCCTCTGAATGTGCCTGTAAAGTAGTGCATCTCTACAATGTATTTAGCCTGCTGCAGCTATACTAACATTTCTAAAGCAAAAAAATTAATATACAAATATACATACAAGTTTCAAATCACATGTACTTGTCATACGGGTGCAGAAAAATTAGGCCTTGCTTGTTGATGGTGCCTGAACACCGTAACCCCTCGCAGTTACTCTTGCTGGGTGCAGGAACGGGCCCTGCTGCTAAAAAATCTATACTAATTTGAAATTGCATGTACTTGTCATACAGGTGCCAAAAATTTGGCCTTGGTGTTGCTGGTGCCTGAACACCATAACCAAGGCCTCGCAGTTACTCTTGCTGGGTGCCGGAATGGGACCTGCTGGTAAGAATTCCATGTAAATTTGAAATTTCATGTGCTACACAGGTGCCAAAAATTGGGCATTTGGTGTTGGTTGTGCCTGAACACCGTAACCCCTCAAAGTTAGCAGGGCACAGGGACAGGGTCTGCTGTTAAAAATGACATACGACATTTAAAATGTATGCACCTGTCATACAAGTGCAGAAAAATTAGGCTTTGGGGGTTGGTAGTGACCTAAACCAAAAACATTGTTGGAAGCTAGCAGAATCAAGGTAGAGGAATAGAATAGGCAGCATATGCAGTCTTCAAGGGATGGCAGACCCCTAGCAAATTAAATCTGTTACATCAGCATCAGGCTCTTGTTGATCCAGGACTGGTTCATTTTGATGAAAGTCAGCTGGTCAACAGAGTCTGTGGACAGACGCACTCTTTTGACCGTCACAAAACCTCCAGCAGCATTGAACGTCCAGGCCAGTAGCTCCATTGCATATTGAGCAAGTTCTGGCCAGTGGTCCATCCTCAAGACCCAGTAAGCCAGTGGATGCGCATCTGGAAAGGTCTCCAAGTCTGCTCTTGGGCCTAAATAATCATGCACCATATGATGGAGATGCTGGCGATGGTTGCTTAAACCTAACAGCCCTGGGTGCTGCTGAGGACAAAAGTACTGTTTAAAGGCATCGGTCAGCCGGCCGCCTTCTCCACCGCTCCGTGTCCTAAAAGGCGATACACACATTTTTTTTTCAAGGCCTCCTCAAGATGTTTCATCCTCTGCTCCCAGTTAGGCACTCCCAGACCGCCCTGTTTCCTAGATCAAAATAAAACCTTCCGCGAGAGCCTATAACCCTTAGATCCCCATATAAATTTTGTGATCCTAGTTTGTAGGTTCTTTAGGAACTGTTTGGGAATCGGGATAGGGAGCGATCAGAAGTAATATAATATTTGGGGTAGAAGAGTCTTTACAGAGTGTATTCTCCCCAGCCAAGAGAGGCGCAGGTTTTTCCAGCTGTTGAGATCAGAGATTATGCGTTGAAACAAACCAGGGTAATTAGCTCCAAGCAACTGGTCCACCTTGGGAGTTAATTTAATACCTAAGTATGGGATAGAGGATTTCTATCCAGGAGAAGTTAAAATTGGACTGGAGATTAGATACCTCTAACTGAGGGAGGTTAACATTCAGAGCCAGTGATGTTGAGAAGTTCACTATTAAGCCCGAGACTCTGGAGAAGGCCTCCAGGGTCCGGCAGACATTCGGTAAGGAGACCAAGGGAGTTGTTAAAAACAGAAGTAAGTCATCCGCAAATAGAGCACATTTGTGGTTGTTCGGACCACAACGTACCCCGTTGATATCTGGGTTATCCCTAATAGAGATAGCCAGAGATTTAATCGCTATGGCAAAAAGCAGGGGCAATAGAGGGCACCCCTGTCTGGTGCCACTAGAGATTGAAAGTGGGGCAGAGTAGTGGCCCTGCAATTTAATTTGTGCCTCAGGAGTGGAGTATAGCGCCCTAATGATATTCAAGAAGGAAGGACCAAACCCCCACTGCTGAAGCACTGCAATCAAATAGGTCCACGATATTGAATCAAGGCCTTATGTAGGTCCAAAGATAGCAGGAACCCCTTCTGTGGCTCTCCTCCATCCCAATTGGCCTGGAGAATGGACACTATATCAATTGCTCTCCGAACCTGATCCGGTCCCTGTCTCCCCGGCATAAAACCCACTTGGTCCTTGTGTATGTAGGATGTAATAAAGGCGGCCATACGGTCAGCTAAGATTTTAGTCATGAGTTTAAGGTCATTATTTATCAATTAAATTGGTCTATAATTGTTGACGAGACTCAGATTTTTATCCGGTTTGGGTATGACTGAAATGAAAGCTGAGTTGAGTGACCTATCTAGTGCCGAGCCAGTGCAAAGAGCGTTGAAGAATGCCGCTAAGTAAGGGGCCAATGTAGATTCAAAGGTTTTATAATATATCTTTGAAAAGCCGTCCAGGGACCCGGCAAAGAGCTTGTTTTAGTCTGTTTGATAGCCCATAAGATCTCATCCTCTGAGAAGGGAAGTTCAAGATCTGCGCAATGCTGTTCGCTAAGTTGAGGGAGGGAGAGGGAGGATAGGAAGGATTGTACTTCTGTTAGTGCAGGGGGTGAGGCAGGATTGTAAAGGCTGTGAAAAAATTCTCGAAAAGCATGTAAAATATGCTGTGGGTTTGAGTTAGAGTCCCCTCCGCTACTTTAAATTTCGGGAGCGCCTGCAGGCGATGTTTGGGATGTAGTCTGTTGGCCAGGTATGAGCCCATTTTATCAGTTTGATGGTAAAATTTAGTCGAGGTCCACCGCAAATGTTTTTAGTGGTTAAAGCCAGATTAAGGGAGAGCCTGGCAGCACCCAGAGCTTCCGCAGACTGCCTAGAAGGGTTTTGTTTATGTTTACCGCTTAGTTCCTGTAATTTCCTATCAAGTCGTTCAACGTCAGCTTTATGTGCTTTGAGGGTGCGCAATGAAATTTGGATGAGTACCTCTCTAAGCGTGGCCTTGTGTGCCGCCCAAAATGTTTCCCTGGAAATATCCTGAGTGTCATTCAATCGAAAATACTCCTGAATAGCCCCATCAATCTCATTAACAATGCTGGGGTTACTCAGGGGAGATTCATTGAGTTTCCATGTATATTCAGGTGACCGATGTCCTCCGCCCAGCAGATGCAGATAGACACCTGAGTGATCAGACCAGGAAACATCCCTGATGTAAGATTTGGAAGCCAGTGGGACATGTGGTGAAAATATGAAGATGTGGTCTATCCTAGCAAAAGAAAGGTGTGGATGAGAAAAATGAGTGTAATCTCTCCCATTCGAGTTGGTCTCCCTCCAAATGTCCACCAGACCCTGTCCAGCCAATAGCCTACATATCCGTAGACTTTGCTTGGATGGAGCCAGTCACTGGTTTGATAGAGGTCTCTTTTTGTCAAGGCTTTGGTCAAACGCTATATTAGAATCTCCCCCAAAAATTAACACCCCTCCAATAGAGGGGACAATGTATTAAACATTGAGTGGAAAAATTGATATTGGTTTTGGTTCGGAGCGTAGTAGGAAATAAAGGAGTACAGGGTGCCTGCTATGTGACCCTTGACCAGTATAAACCGTCCCTCTGGATCTGAATGCGTGGACACCATAGTGAAGGGACAGTTGTGAGAAAAAAGGATCGCAACCCCCCTCGTCTTGTTCTGCGCATTAGCCAGATAGAAGGAGGGATACTTAGCGTGCAGAAAGGATGGTTTATAATGCTGTGTAAAGTGAGTCTCCTGGAGCAATAATATATCCACCCTTTGGGAATGAAAGCTCTGTAATATCTTTCTACGTTTGGTGGGTGAGTTAAGGCCTTGAGCATTTTGTGAGGCTATTTTAAGCCGAGGGGGACGGGTATCACGTGTAGCCATGGAGGATGGGAGAGTTCTCTAGCGTAAATGGAATGGTCTTACCTGATAAGGAGGAAGTTCTGGTACCAAGATGAGGAAGGTTCAATGCTGGCCTGAAAAGGTCTCCCTGGACAATGGAGAAGAAAGGGAAGGGTTAGACAGAAGAAGGAGGCAGTAATAGGGGACAAATATGCAATTGCCCCAACATGAAGTGGTCCTAGGCTGGAGTAAGGTTACCAGCCCAAGGGGCCAGTAAGTAAATAACTGGCTGGGATTGCAAACACATAACAAGATGAAGACAAGACTAACAGACAAAGACATACAACATAGAAGGTCCCAAAGGACCAAAATTAGAGAGAAGGTTTTTCCCCCTGGTGAGAGGGAAAGTCCCATGTTGGTAAAACTGGAGAACCAGCTACCAACATGGGGAGAGGGGCATGATCACCGCCCCAGTGATCCGGATCCCCAAACATCAGCTGAACTTATTAAGAACCCAGTAAAACTTTACATAGAAAACCAAAATTTTGATTACATTGGGAAGCCATCAAAAATAATCCAGGTGTACAGGCCTACAAATAGCCATGTCAACCTAGAGAACATAGCAGTGTCTAGCTTCCCACTGATTCAAAATGTGTGTGCAAGGAGGCCCTCTTGAAACTAGAAAAAACGAGAACATAAACTCGAATGACCCAGTCCTTGTAATGCAAAAAATAAAAATGAGGAGAAAGTGAGAAAAAATAAAAATAAAAATTGAGCTGTTGTTCAGGAGAGTTCCAGAATACGTCCACAGGTCAAGTTAAGCCAAGATTTGAGAGGAAGAGTCTTAGGGTGGGGGGCCATCCTTAGATTTCTTGGGCTTGGTCGTATGCCATAGAGGTGATAGCGGACTGGAAGGAAGTTGTTGCTTGGTGGAGCTGGAAGCCGTAGATGCGGGGGGGGGGGGGACCCAGGTTCTTGAGAGATGAGATGTAGCTTGAGAAGAAGTTTTTCACCTTCATGAAAGGAAGAAAACGTATAGGATCTTTGCTTGTAATCAAATTTGAAGTTAAAGGGAAACAGCCAGCAGTTTAGGGTGTTATGTTGGATCAGAGCAGCCAGCAGTGGTTTAAATGATCTGCGACGCTGAATAGTGGTCGGGGATAAATCCGTGAAGATTTGAATAGGCATGCCTTGAAAGGAAAGGTTATCGTTGGAGCGAGATTTCGGCATAACGTTAGATTGGTTAGATTGGAATACTGTGTGTTCAAGCTTGGTTTCTATGAATTCAATGCGAGAACCAAGGTTAATGAGATCAGCCTTAATTTCCCCTGTTATTTTAGATGCTGTGTTAGTTAGGCTTCTGTCCAGCAGTTCAGAAAATTTATTAAACATAGCTTCCATCTGAGCTTGTGGGCTGGGGGAGAATACAGCTCTAGAGTAACGAGAACCCTGCATGCGCGACCCACATATAAGGACGCCGGGGATCCAAATGGATGTCACTCCGCTCCACCCAGCGAGGAGTGAACATCCGGGATCCAGCGGTCCACACCTTCTGAAGACACCTCAGCCTCCACTACCTCATGGAACCCTTAGCCGCAAGCCTCAAAAACCAATAGTAAGTCATGGTCCAGCGCCACCTGCTGGCCAAACTTTGATACAACTTACACCATTGTGAATCTATGTATTTTTTCTTACTTGTCAGACACGGATTTAAGGACATTGTATCCCTGGATGAGGGTTTTGCCCTATCTCCGACCTAGGAATCCACCATTTTGGGGACTCCAAAACCAGTAAACAACCCCATAAGGAATTCACTGTATCATTATATTGGGAATAACATGACCCCACATAAATACAACACCCCCCTTTTTCTTCATATAGGGTCACCGGCTAATGCCATCGGGACCATTGGAGGATCTCAAGTGTCTCACCTCCCTTCTTTACAAACCTGAGTGCTATCTCACACAAATTGAACCTTAACATAATATTTACCACACTCCCCCTCTCCATGTAAAATTTTGTCCATTCTCCAGGGAAACCGGGTGTTTGTGGCCATACATGGGAGGTCGGTGTTTCTACATATCCCAGGTTCTCATTCATCCCAAAGAGGTGTTACTCACAAACCTGAGGTAATCAGACCTTTTTCACTTACCCCCAACAGGGCTTTAGGCAATACTTGCCTGCCCTAAACACTCCATTATTCTTCCAGACCCAATAAGCCCAGGATCCAGTAACAAGCCTGGGGGGCACTGGACCTGAGAACCCTCCCACTGCTTCATGGGGATAACCATTTCTGGAATCCAGGTACACAACTAGAAAAAACAATGTTACTTTGTTTTTGATATAACCTTGCACGACAAGTCACTAATTTTTGCATTTCTTCACTTTTCACTTTGTAGAGTATGGTGGTGATTTTTCCTTGACAAAGGCTATAAATGCCGAAACGCGTCGGAACCCCAGTTCTACAACCGGGAATCACCACTTCAATTCATTAAGTAAAATGGTTCATAGTTGATTGCAAAAACCTGTATATGAATTACCAGTACAATTTATTTGCTTTTTTTGTTTTGCTTTATCTTTTTAATAAAATTTATATATTTTACTATTGCCTACAAAATCCCACCTTTCTTTCTTTTTGGCCTGAGGAACCAAACCACCTTTTTCCAACTGTCAATCGTCAGCACATACCACTACATGGTGTCCCAATTTAGAACACTCTTTTCATACGGGTACCACCAAGCAGGTGGCTAGTAGATACTCTACAGGACTCTCGAGTCAGGTGGACAAACTGGGTAGACCCCTGCATTATTTGGGTAAGGCACAATTTTGCAATATTTTAATTATATGGTCTGCAATTACAACCAGTGTAGACTCCTTCACATCTGCGCTAACTGCTTTAGAGCACACCCCAAATCCACCTGTCCCGTCAAGCCCTCCAGTTCTTCCTGACAGCCGAATTAACATGTCATTTTTGGGGTTTTGTTTAGAACACCATCTGTCCATAGCTTTCAGACAGTTTCTCCTTGATCGTTTTTCTGAAGGCTTCCACACAGGCCTCATCACACTAACATCAGAAACCTTTGAGTGTGGCAACTTGTTTTCTGCAGGCAGTCATGTTCTAATAGTTAATGAATTGTTGCAGGTAGAATTATCCAAAGGTTTTGTAATTGGTCCATTAGTTTCATCACCATTTGGTATGTGGAGTATTAGCCCTATCAGCATGGTAAAGGGGACATTTTCCAATAAATATTGATTAATTTATGACTTGTCCACACCTCATTCCTCGCACATACCTAGGCTTAACTCTCTCATTCCCTCAGAGGAATTCACTCTGAAATATTTATCAGTGGGTTTGGCTATTCAGAACATTTTTTAGACAGGTTAGGGTACTTGGTTATCTAAAGTGGATATTTCTGATGCTTTTAATCAAACCTGCTTTCTGGCAATGGCATGGTATTAAATGGAGCGAGCGTTATGATTTCGTTACAAAATTGACTTTCAGGTCTAAGAGAAGTTCTTGGCTGTTTGATACCTTTGCCCAAACACTTAATTGGATATTGTCTAACCGTACAGTATTCATTATTTAGATGATTTTCTGTTATTAGAGAGCCCTGGTCAGCGTCCTAAGGACCTTCCATCTCTCACTGAACTTTTTTCTAAATTTAACGTCCCTATGGCTGCCCATAAAGTTGAAGGTCCTTCTAATATCGTCACTTTATTAGGTATAACTCTCAATACCAATCTCATGATTCTTAGTTTGCCTCAAGAGAAACTTTGTAGAATAGGACAGACCATCCAAAATTTGGTTAGGTCTCAGGTTTGTTCCAAAAAAGAGATAAGTCACTTTTGGATATGCTTAACTTTGCGATGAGAATTATTCCGCAGAGCAGGTCATTCGTTTCTAGGTTATTGGCTATCTTACCCCTGTCAGGACACAGATTCGGCAAGCTAATGCTTCACCTGATCTACTTATGCGGGACCAGTTTCTGTGCGATTGGAATGGTATTTCTATATTCATCCCTCAAACTACTGCAATGTCTCCTAGAGTTTTTTCAGATGCTGTGGCCTCACTTGGTTTTGTGGCCATTTTGGGTTTTCAATGGTTAACTAGTCCATGGCCCCCTAGAGGTGGTAAATATACCTAGGTTTGCTCAGATTTCTGCACTATTCAAAATCTACTCGATAGTTGCAGCAGCAGTCACATGCGGATCTGCTTGGTCTACAGTGATTTTCTTTACTGATAATTTGGCCACAGCCAAAATTTTTATTAAAGGTAGGTCTGGGTCTCTTCTAATTTTTTCCTTCATACATAGGTTGACGTGGTTAGTCCTTACATACACTTTTCCTTTTCATGGTGAATTTATAAGTGGTAACAATAATGTTGCTGCAGATCCCTTATCTCTTCTTAATTCGCCACTGTTTTACTAGTTACTAGAGTTGAGCGAACCCAAACTGTATAGTTTGGGTTCGTACCAAATTTTGGGGTGTTAGGGACACGGACCGGAACCCGGACATTTTCAAAAACATTCGGGTTCGGGTCCGTTATTCTGTGATTTCTTCCCGCTTTCTGAAGGGCTGCACAGCAGCCAATCAGCAAGCATTTTACTTCTTGCCCTAAGAAGCCTTCACAGCCATGCCTACTAATGGCATGGGTGTGATTGGCTGAGTGCAGCATGTGACCAAGCCTCTTTATAAGCTGGAGTCACGTACTGCCACACTGATTTGAGCTTAACCCCTTCAATACCGAGTCATTGTAAAATGACGTCGGCAACATTCCTTTACTGATCCGGGCCGCCGTCATATGACGTTGGCCCGTTCTAGCTGCCAGTGCACGCCCCCGGCGGCGCGCAGCGGCGCGATCAGGGACGAGGCTCGTCCCTCGGACAGAGCCCATCCCCGATCTAGGTAAAGAGCCAATGAAATTGGCTCTTTACCACGTGACCGGCTGTGTCCAATCACAGCCGGTCACAAATGTCATCAGAGAACACGGTAACTAGCTGTCACCGTGTTCTCCTCCTCACACACTGATCCTGTGTGAGGAGGAGATTGTGGTAACAGCTAGTTACCAAGTACAGTGCACCCCAACCACACTGATTGCCCCCCCCAATAAAAAGCACCTGTCACTAGCCCATCAAAGTACCCGAGTACCTGTCACCAGCCCATCAGGTACTCTGATGACAGGTACTCGGGTACTCTGATGGGCTGATGACAGGTACTCTGATTGGCTGGTGACAGGTACTCAGGTACTCTGATGATAGGTACTCGGGTACTCTGATGACAGGTACTCGGGTACTCTGATGACAGGTACTTGGGTACTTGGGTACTCTGATGATGGGTACTCGGGTACTCTGATGACGGGTACTCGGGTACTCTGATGACGGGTACTCGGGTACTCTGATGACAGGTACTCGGGTACTCTGATGACAGGTACGCTGGTACTTTGAGTACCCATCACCGGAGTACCCGAGTACCCGTCATCGGAGTACCCGAGTACCTGTCACCTACCCATCAGAGTACCCGAGTACCTGTCACCTACCCATCAGAGTACCCGAGTACCTTCCACCTGCTCATCAGAGTACCTGACACCCGAAGTACCCGAGTACTTGCCACCTGCTCATCAGTACCCATCACTACTCATCAGTACTCATCAGTACCCATCAGTACCTATCACCTATCAGTATCAGCACTGATCATCCGTACCCATCAGTACAGTATCAGTATCACCTATCAGTATCAGTACTACTCATCAGAACCTATCACCTGCCTGTCACCTGCCCATAAGAGTACCCGAGTACCTGTCACCTGCCTATCGGAGTACTCGAGTACCTGCCACTTGCTCATCAGTACCAGAGTACCTGTCACCTGCCCAGCAAAGTACCCGAGTACCTGTCACCCTTCATACAGCCACCATGTCTAAGTCCAAAAAGGTTTATATACGTCCCCCGTTTAAACCTAA
The DNA here is from genome assembly GCF_965119305.1 of Pelophylax lessonae. NCBI lineage: Eukaryota > Metazoa > Chordata > Amphibia > Anura > Ranidae > Pelophylax > Pelophylax lessonae. The sequence goes on from NC_138775.1 coordinate 155,457,962, forward strand.
ATACCGGTGTTATGGCAGATAGCTGCCATAACCCTGGTATTTTTTTAAACGGTGGACGGTTGGCTTTCCGATAAGGGTGGTCCCAGTGGCGGATTCGCCGCGGGATCACCCTTCCGGGGTGGCGGAAGAGGTGCCCCCCCCTCCCGCAGCATTCTGGTCCATTTCCCCGCTTACCGGACCCCCCGGCAGCGGGGAAAACGATCCGGTCCCAGATCCTCACAGACAGGATGTCGAGTGAGGGCAAGCTTGCCCTCACTCGACTCTATGGTCTTGGAGGACCGGAGCTACGGCAAACGCCGTTGCCTAGCAACCAGTTTAAAGGTCCCTTTTTTTTTCATTTTATTTAATTTTTTTTAATTTTTTTTTTATTTTTTCTATCTTTTAGTGTACTTGTGAGATCTGAGGACTTTTTGACCCCAGATCTCACAAAAAAGAGGTACTGTCGTGCCTTTTTCTATTACAAGTAATGTTTACATTTCTTGTAATAGAAATAAAAATGATCAATTTTTTTTTTTAAAAAAACAGTGTAAAAATAAAAAATAATAAATAAAATAAATATTAAAAAAAAAATATTAAAGCGCCCTGTCCCCGCGAGCTTGCGCGCAGAAACGAACGCATACGGAAACCCTGCCCACATATGTAAACAGTGTTCAAACTACACATGTGAGGTATCGTCGCGATCGTTAGAGCAAGAGCAATAATTTGAGCCCTAGACCTCCTCTGTAACTCTAAGATAGCAACCTGTAGAAATTTTTAAAATGTCACCTTTGGGGATTTTTAAGTACCAAAGTTTGTCACCATTCTGTGAGCGTGCGCAATTTTGAAGCATGACATGTTGGGTATCTATTTACTCGGCGTAACATTATCTTTCACATTATGGAAAACAATTGGGCTAACTTTACTGGTTTCTTATTTTTTATTTAAAAAAAGTGAATTTTTTCCCAAAAAATTGCGTTTGGAAGACCGCTGCGCAAATATGGTGTGATAAAAAATATTGCAATAATCTCCATTTTATTCTCTAGGGTCTCTGCTAAAAAAAATATATAATGTTTTGGGGTTCTAAGTAGTTTTCTAGCAAAAACAACTGATTTTAGCTTGTAAACACCAAATGTCAAAAATAGGCCTAGGCAAGTGGCTAGGATGCATGATGATGCTCCTTGGATGTTGGGCCCCTCTATATGGCTAGGCTGTGAAAAAGTCTCACACATGTGGTATTGCCATACTCAGGAGGAGTGGCAGAATGTATTTTGGGGTGTCATTTTTGCTAAGTACATGCTATGTGTTAGTAATATCCTATAAATTGACAACTTTGTGAAAAAAAAAGTTTTTATTTTTTTCCCACATTTTCCAAAAACTTGTGGAAAAAAATGACATGTTCAAAGGACCCATAATGCCTCATAGAATATACGTTGGAGTGTTTGCTTTCCAAAATGGGGTCATTTTGTGGACTTTTCCATTGTATTGGTGCTCTAGGGCCTTGAAAAGTGTGATAGGTAGTAAGAAAGTTTTATGTGTATTTATGCTCCTAAAACGCCTTATGGTGCTACTTGGACGTGGAGTCTCTTTTTGTGGCCAGGCTGTGTAAAAGTCTCACACATGTGGTATCACCATACTCAGAAGGAGTAGCAGAATTAATTTTGGGGTGTCATTTTTGCTGTGTACATGCTATGTGTTAGAAATAGCTTATAAATTGACAAAGTTTTGGGAAAAAAAAGAAAAAAAAATTTTTCTTCATTTTCCCAAGAATTGTGGGAAAAAATTATAACTTCAAAAAACTCACAATGCCTCTTACTAAATACCTTGGACTGTCTACTTTACAAAAAGGGGTCATTTGGGGGGTATTTGTACTGTCCTGACATTTCAGGGCCTCAAGAAAGGAGATAGGCCATCAGTACATCTGGTGTGATCAATTTTCAGTAATTGGTACCATAGCTTCTAGACTCAATAACGTTCACACAGACTAAATAATATACACTAATTTGGGTTCATTTTACCAGAGATATGTAGCAGTATAAATTTTGGCCCAAATGTATGAAGAAAAATTAATTTTTTGCAAAATTTTATAATAGAAACTAAAAAAAAGTGTTTTTTTTTGCAAAATTTTTGCTCTTTTTTTTGCTTATATCACGAAAAAAAAACCCCAGTTGTGATCAAATACCACCAAAAGAAAGCTCTATTTGTGTGAAAAAATTATAAAAATTTTGTTTGGTTACAGTGTAGCATGACTGAGCAATTGTCATTCAAAGTGTGAGAGTGCTGAAAGCTGAAAATTGGTCTGGGCAGGAAGGGGGTCTAACTGCTCTGTATGGAAGCGGTTAAGGATAGGATGCTGGTGCCGCGATCAGGGACAGAATCGGGCACAAATCAGAAGAACCTGTGCTACTTTATTCCACAAGATACAGCAAATAGAGAAGGAGGGAGGGAGCTTCGGCAATCCAACATTTCTGTACCCAGCCACTGCAAGGGAAATCTTTTTGTTGTAATCCATCTGTTACTGAGGTGGTGCTCGGCGGCCATATTAGCCCAGGTAGCCAGCGACATCAGCCTAATTGTATTTTGTAGCTCAGTGAAGGAAAAAAAAACTTTTTTTTTCTGGCTGCTCAAGTCCCCTATATTGCCTTTTGTATGTTTAAGGGGTGACATAGTCCATTTGTCTAGCCTGGGATCTGTGGTGCCACTGAGCACTTGTGTATACAATGCACTAAACCGTATATTCCATTTTAGCTATCAAATAGTGCATCAGTGTATATTAGTGAAAAAAAGTGGTCATCCTGATCCACCAAGCCTATTTTACAGCGCCAAAATATATTTTTGACATTTCTGGGGTGAAATAGAGAATCCGTGTAATTTTGGGGGAAAAACCGTATTTCTTGTCCACAAAAAAGTTCTGCATACACCGTCCAAGGACATATTTTATATTTCTGCAGGGAAATAGTGCTTCTTTGTTTTTTTTATAGAAAAAAAACTTTATTCAAGGTCCACCAAACTGTCTGAAATACCCATTCCAACCACCTATTGTACATTGCCACTGTGAAATACAGCATTAGGGCTCTTTCACACGTACGTTCCGTATGTCCGTAAATCACCCCATCCGTTTGCGGGTGATATACGGACATAATGAATGTCTATGGGATTGCGGATGACCATCCGCTGACATCCGATTTTCGTCCTTTCAGTTCTGTTCCTTTTTTGGAATGGAACAGAACCCTATTTTTGTTCCGTTTGAAAAAGGGAACGGATGCAAAATCGGATGTCAGCGGTGTCATCCGCTGACATCCGCAATGCCCATAGACATACATTATGTCAGTATATCATACGCAAACGGATGGGATGATATGCGGACATACGGAGCAGATGACACAAGTGTCATCCTTGTCCGTGAAAAAAAAAAGTGCCGGAGCGGATCGCAATACGGTCCGCTCAGTGTGAAAGAGCCCTAAGTATATGTTTTTTGACCAAAACATCTTGAAATACACCGCTTAAATACTGATTTCACATTACAGCTGAGAAATATTGCATTATTCTTTTTTGTTGGAAAAAAGAAATATTCTTGCTTCACAAAGCAGTTTTACATACACGGTATAAATATCTAATTTAAATTTACAGCAGTAAAAAAACTGCATTTTGGGGTGGTATTGAAAAAGACGTGTTTTAGGCCGAAAAAACTGTTGTGCATTAGGCGTTTAAATAATTATTTCTAATATATAGCAGTTCACTACTGCATTTGTGAATTTTGGTGACCAAATCTGTGCTCTGGGTCCCCAAATCTAGTGTCCATACATAGTATAAATATATACTGTTAATGTACAGCAGTTAAAAGCTGCATTTTGGGGTGTTATTGAAAAAAGCCGTGTTTTAGGCCGTAAAAACAGTTGTGCATACGGCGTATAAATAATTAATTTCAATTTATAGCAGTTCACTACTGCTTTTGTGAATTTTGGTGACCAAATCTGTGCTCTGGGTCCCCAAATCTGGTGTCCATACAAAGTATAAATATATACTGTTAATGTACAGCAGTTAAAAGCTGCATTTTTGGGTGTTATTGAAAAAAGACGTGTTAAAATTCAGTTAATCGCCTGCTGCTTTGGTGCGTGACATTAACCTCTTTTTGCTGTTAAATGACCTCTCCTCTGTCTGGGTGTCAGTGGCCTAAAATTCAGTTAATCGCCTGCTGCTTTGGTGCATGACATTACCTCTTTTTGCTGTCAAATGACCTCTCCTCTGTCTGGGTGTCAGGGGCCTAAAATTCAGTTAAATCGCCTGCTGCTTTGGAGCGTGACATTAACCTCTTTTGCGGTCAAATGACCTCTCCTCTGTCTGGGTGTCAGGGGCCTAAAATTCAGTTAATCGCCTGCTGCTTTGGTGCGTGACATTACCTCTTTTTGCTGTCAAATTACCTCTCCTCTGTCTGGGTGTCAGGGACCTAAAATTCAGTTAATCTCCTGCTGCTTTGGTGCGTGACGTTTACCTCTTTTTGCTGTCAAATGACCTCTCCTCTGTCTGGGTGTCAAGGGCCAAAAATTCAGTTAATCGCCTGCTGCTTTGGTGCGTGACATTAACCTCTTTTTGCCGTCAAATGACCTCTCCTCTGTCTGGGTGTCTGGGGCCTCAAATTCAGTTAATCGCCTGCTGCTTTGGTGCGTGACATTAACCTCTTTTTGCTGTCAAATGACCTCTCCTCTGTCTGGGTGTCAAGGGCCTAAAATTCAGTTAATTGCCTGCTGATTTGGTGCGTGACATTAACCTATTTTTGCTGTCAAATTACCTCTCCTCTGTCTGGGTGTCATGGGCCTAAAATTCAGTTGATCGCCTGCTGCTTTGGTGCGTGACATTAACCTCTTTTTGCTGTCAAATGACCTCTCTTCTGTCTGGGTGTCAGGGGCCTAAAATTCAGTTAATCACCTGCTGCTTTGGCAGGTGACATCAAGCCTGATTTTCTGCTATGGGACCTCTCTCCTCTGTCTGACTGCTGGGGCCTAAATAACTGTAAGTGGCCTTTTCCATTGTTGGGTGACATGAAGCCTGATTTATTGCTATGGGACCTCTCTCCTCTGTCTGGGTGTCAGGGGCCTACATACATTATAATGGCCTGTTCCATTTCAAATTGACCTGAGGCCTGTGTTGCTTTTACACGACCGCTCTCCTCTTTGCGGGTGCCATGGTCCTGAATTAGTGAATGAGGCCTGTGGCACTACTGGGTGAAATCAATACTGTTTTGGCATGATTGTAACTCTCGTCTTTGTGGGTGCCATGGGTCTGAATCTGTGAATGAGGCCTGTGGCATTGCTGGGTTAAATCAATACTGTCTTGGCGTGATCTTAACTCTCCTCTTTGTGGGTCCCGTGTGCCTGAATGTTTGAATGAGGCCTGTGGCCCTGCAGGCAGACATGATTCCTTCTTGGCTGTGATGACAACTTCAACTCCCATGTATGGTTGCCATTGGCCTGAGTCTGCGAGTGAGCCCTGTGACTGTGAATGAGGCCTGTGGCACTGCAAGCAGTCATGAATCCTTTTTGGCTGTGATGAGAAATTGAACTCCCATAGCATTCCCACCTGACGCCACCCCAACCTCCTATTCCACCTCCTCCTCCAAGTTGCCAATTGATATTGATTAATTTTAATTTTCATTATTTTATTTTATTTTAAGTCATTTACCTATACACATTTGTTTGCAGGGGATTTACCTACATTGTGATGCCTTTTGCAGCCCTCTAGCCCTTTCCAGGGCTATTTTACAGCCTTTTTAGTGTCCAAAAGTTTTGGTCCCCATTGAAGTCAGGGTCAAGTTCGGGTTGAGTTCGGATCCCGAACCCGAACATTTTCGTGAAGTTCGGCCAAACTTCTTGAACCCGAACTTCCAGGTGTCCGCTCAACTCTACTAGTTACTCTAGGTATGCTACTCTAGTGGACTAATTGTTCATATGTTATCTTTCATTAAAGTTACTTCCTCTTATACCTACTTTGTGTATTTTTGCCCTCTTTTAGGCATACTGACCAGCGCTACCATGGCACTCAGGTCACTGTAGATAGGAGAAATGGCATTTTCAGTATTCATACTCTGACTACAAGTATGACTGGCCATTGGCTAGCTTGATTTTGTAGGAGGAGTCTGGGCCTTTTATTCTTCCTCCTTCCAAATGTACTCGTCGGCTCGCTTCTTTCGCATAACTCCCACCCGTACCCCTTTTTTTAATTTCTCATTTATAAAAGTATGCCCTTTTTTAGGAATACTGACCAGCGCGATCACATTTTTTTTAAAACAATTGTTTTTAAAGGAGCAGTGATTTTAATGATACTTAAAGTGAAACAATAAAAATGAAAAATTCCTTTAAATATCATGCCTGGGGGGGTCCCCTGATGTGCCTGTAAAGTGACGCATCTGTATGATGTATGGAGCCTGCTGCAGCAATACTGACATTTCTAAAGGAAAAAAAATGTAATTTTAATTGCTCACAGTTGTAATGTATTGTCAGCTACCAGCAATACAGATAAAATCCTTACCATACCCTTATACGAGCATGCAGCCTGGCAAATGAGGAAAGGGGGGGGATGAGCAGTCCCCCCCCCTGAATCATACCAGGCTACATGCCCTGAACACCTGGGGGGTGGGTGCTTTGGGGCAGGGGGGCTCTTCCCGGGCTGTGGTTGTTGGGGTCTGCCGGTGGGGGGCTTATCAGAATCTAGAAACCCCCTTTACCAAGGGGGCCATAAGATCCTGGCCCCCATATGTGAATGGGTATCGGGTACATCGCACCCATACCCATACACCAAAAAAGTGTAAAAAATTAAAAACCACAGGAAACAGTTTTTGACAAGTCCTTTATTAAAAAGAACAAAAATAGTGTCTCTCAATGTAAATCCATCTTTAATCACAATTCCTGCCGATGTGAAAAATAGAAAAACTGCAAAAAAACATTGTATGAGCTACCTGTTCTTCAGCTTTGACAGTTCTTGTATATGCAAGGGGCATGGCCACCCGGCTATGTCACCCAGTGGCACTGCCCCCTTATGACATCATGAGACGTTAGAAGGGGTGGTGCCACTGGGTGATGTAGTCGGGTTGCCCCGCCCTTTGCCTATAAAAGAACTGTCAAAGCTGAGGAACGGGCATACGGAGGGTATAGAGGAGCTGTTAAGATGAGTCATCCAGCCTGACTCACTGAACTCTAACCCAGATTCACACCTCAGGCTTAGTCCTGAGCTGAACGAAATTGTCCTACTCTAACAAACAAAACAAAAAAACTATCTTGCATTTAGCACACACTATAGGGTGCTACACGTATATTTCTTCTAGTGGCTATGCTCCACTCCTCCACTGTATCTAGGAAGGGAAACATAGTTGTCACGCAGGCTGGACTTCAAACATCTTTACCTTCGTTCACCTCTATGAAATGGGAGAAGCAGAATTTACCAAAGCAAGGTAGCATTATTTTTTCCTTCATTTAGGAGGTTACAAGCACATTGCATTTCTGGAAAGGTCACCAGGTATTTTCTATACTAATGGAAAATGTTTTAAGTCTTAAAGAATAAAAATAATATATTACGACATATTACATTTTTGCTCTTTAATTTAGTTATCTTTGAAGTTGATGGTAAAATATACTTATATTATTTCCTCTTTCTCTGTTGTATCATGTATATATCATCCTCAAAATACATTTGGAATTCTGGAATTCTGTTTCTTTAAAAAGATCCTGCCATGATAGAAACATGGGAGCTACATTGTGTCCTTGCTTTTAAAAATCATAGCTGAAGGACTGTCAGTCTTCTTTTTCTTGATTCAGTCTGCATGATTCATACACATAGAGCAAGTATGTTAATGTCAGAGGTCCTAACTCTTCTTTTTGTACATTTTGTTCCGTGTCAGAGGTAAAGATAAAGATTACAGTCAAAGATCCAGCACCTTTAAAAATATATTCCAATATTTCTAAACTGACAGATTCTCTTTAATAAATAAAGATCAAAGTAAAGCAAAAGAAATGTGTATAGACGGTACACTTTAAATGTCACATGCTTTTAAAATGCTTTGCTGCCTAGAAACATATCGGTAATGACAAAGATGAGCTGGCTTAAGGCTTGTCTACCACAAAGTCCTTGAACCATGACTGTGTAATTCAGTATACCAGTGTTTCTCGTTGCAATTTACTGGTCATAGCCATATACAGTTTTTAACACCCCAGGCTTGTTAGTAATGATTCATCTTTTATCAGTTGTACTATAAAATGTGTTTTACTGGTAATACATCTGATAGATCTACGTAAACAAACAGTGCTAAAGTGTTATTTTTTCTTTGTACATTTTACATCAGAGAGATTTACCCAACACTTATAGCAGAGCAGCGAGGTAGAAAGGTTGAGAAATTCTCCTTCATATTGTACTCTAAATGATTAGAAATGTAAACCCTTAAGGCCTATTTTCGATGTGTTTGTTTTCCAAGGGTATTTATCCTTGAGCTATGTTTTCCAGATGGGATTCAGCAGCATTCATTACCCATTGACAATGAAATACATATTTAACTTTTAGCATATTTGAATATACCATATAGTAAATGAATGTGGAGAAGCAGTTCACTCAAACCTAAGATTGCGGCTGATTGGGCCAGTCTGAGTAAGATGTATTGTTTTGTGTTCTGTTGCTTGGTGATTCATGTTGTTCTGCTGCCACTACTGGCAGGGGGTTTAAACATCCTCTTCTCTATCCAAAAATTTAAATGAAAAGTTTTTGCTGTAGAAACTTGAATGTTTTATTGCCTCCTTTTTGAAAAGTTTGTGTTTTATATATACATATTTTATTTAGAGTTTTGCATACATAGAGCAGGAAAACCAAGGTAAGACAGAGCATCCAAAGTGAAAAAAAAGCCATGTTAGTGGTTTATACAATGACATGAATAAAAAAATGAGGCAACAAACAGTACCACAAGAACACAGTGGAGGGTGTTACAATGAGTCCCCTGAGGCCTAGGTAGCTAGCAAAAAAGAGGAGGCATCTCTATCAGTGGCAAATACCTAAACCAACATGTGTAGCAGCAGTGGAGGATACCTGGCACAGGGGGACTTTCCATGCCAGTGGTCTTGGGGAATCAAATTGCACCGGTGTGAAAAAGAAAACAAAAAAAAAAACACACAGTTAAATTATAGGGTTTGGCTTTGGGGCATGGCGTCCTGCCGGCTGGCCTCTCAGTTACTCACTTTACCGCCCAGCAAAGACAAGTGGGCGTGCTGCAGACTTGACCCTGGTTGCAGACCCAAAGGAAGTCTAATTTAAGGGCTTGCAGTCTCCGTTCTTATTCATCCCAAAGGTGTTCTATTGGGTTGAGGTCAGAACGTTGTGCAGGGCAGTCAAGTTCCTTCATCCCAAATGAGCACATCCATGTCTTTATAGATCTTGCTTTGTGCACTGGTGTGCAGTCACGTTGGAACAAGAAGGGGGCATCCCCAAACTGTTCTCACAAAGATGGAAGCATAAAATTGTTCAAAATGTCTTGGTATGCTGACGCCATAGGAGTTCCCTTCACTGGAACTAAGGTGCCAAGCCCAACCCCTGAAAAACAACCCAACACCATAATCCTCCCTCCACCAAATGATTTGGACCAGTGCACAAAGCAAGGTCTGTAAAGACATGGACGAGCTCATTTGGGATGGAGGAACTTGACTGGCCTGCACAACCTGTCCTGACCACAACCTGATAGAACACTTTTGGGATGAATTCGAGCAAAGACTGTGAGCCAGGCCTTCTCGTCCAACATCAGTGCCTTACCTCACAAATGCACTTCTGGAAGAATAGTCAAACATTCCCAAAGACACACTCTTAAACCTTGTCGATAGCCTTTACCAGAACATTTGAAGCTGTTATAGCTGCAAAGGGTGGGCCAACCCAATATTGAACCCTACAGACTAAGACTGGGATGTCATTAAAATTCATGTGCGTGTAAAGGCAGGCAACCCAATACTTTTGGTAATATAGTGTTTCATTATCTTGAGAAGAATTATTCATTCATTATTCATTACACTATATGCTTTCATTTCACATGGACTTATTTCCATATTGAACTTTATGGACTAATCAATTCACTGTTTGATTGTACATTGATACATTTTCAGTATTTTATTTTTTGCATAGTAACTAAAAACACACTGTTGTTTAAAAAGTCTGGAAGTTATGAACAGCTCTGCACCTGGATACACTCAGTCACGCTCTCCATGTGCTGACAGAGGTAAGTGGGCAGCTCAGTCTCCAGTGGTCTCTCCTGCAAAAGCACCTCCTACTAAGAAACAGCACTTGGGATGCCCCTACAGAAACAGCACATAAAGAGATTCACAATGACTCCCTAGCTTCCCACTCTGCTAGTGACCAGATTGCCTCTGAACACACATTGAAGCTGATGCTCCTCTCCCTACAGAGGGATATCCGCATCAAACTCTGCTCATCTATCTCTACACTGCACTCCAGAATTGATCATCAGGAAATATGTACAGATTAACCAGAAAGTATCACAGTGGAGCATATAACTGCAAACAATGAAATGGCGGATGCCTATGACCAGTTGACCACCATGCAAAGGAAATTCACTTCTTACAGGCAATAATGACAGATTTAGAACATGGTTCCAGAAGGAACAACATGTAGTTCAGAGGCATTCCAGAAAACATTAAACCCCCTGATCTGATTCCCTTTTCCAACAATTATTTCTTAAATTGCTCCCTCAGCTAAGCCAAGCTGATATTGCCATAGATTGTGCCCACAGAATTGCCAAACCCAATCATCTCCCTTCCTCTGTGCCATGAGAGGTCGTGGCACGGATTTATTTCTTTCAAGTGCAAGGAACAAGTCGCAGCATGCTCCACATCCCCATTACTGGATCCCCACTTCTCTGCCACTCTGTACACAGATATCTCTGCTGCAACAGCTTAAAAGTGCAAAGAATTTGCCCAAGTCACTACAGTCCTTAGAAACCATAATATCACCTACAAGTAGGGTTTGCCTACCAAACTGACAGTGATTTATCAGAACCAAACAACTAACCTCGTTAGACCTAAGGAAGGTATCAAAGGGTTGTTGCACTGGGGTCTCCATACCTCACCTCCACCTGATCCCCCATCGTAGCGCTCATCTGCACGCTATCAGGATCATAGGAGCTCTTAACCTACCTTCTCCAAGCCATGATGGTTGCTACCTCTATAATGACTTGCATTGGTAAGAGCCCAAGTTGCAATTCTAATATGGCAAAGCTTCCAGCTTTAGCAAATGTGTGTCTCAGGCGAGCGTCACCTCATGTGCAGGGGAAAATACTTGGCGCACAAGAGAGAATTCTAAAAGTCACATAATGTCCCTGTATCATAAAACATATATAAAAGTATTTGGCTATAAAGTCCAAAAAGGTGTCAGCACTTGAAAGTGAGTTAGAAGATACTCTGTGGACCAAGGGAGAGAGGAAACATCACTTCTAAGTGTAGCAATTTAAAAACACTTTAATGGGTAAAAAGTAGGGTTGAGCGAACCCGAACTGTAAAGTTCGGGTTCATACCGGACTTTAGGGTTTTTGGTACCCGGACCCGAACCCGATCATTTTACTGTATGTTCGGAATCGGGTTCGGTGTTCGGCAATTTAATGGCGCGTTTAACCACTTTACCACCAGGGGGATTTTGCTGTCTTACGTCTGGGCCACTTTTTGCGATTCGGCACTGTGCAAATTTAACTGACAATTGCGCGGTCATGCAACGCTGTACCCAAACTAAATTTACGTCCTTTTTTTCCCACAAACAGAGCATTCTTTTGGTGGTATTTGATCACCTGTGCGATTTTTACTTTTTGCGCTATAAACAAAAAAAGAGTGACAATTTTGAAAAAAATAACAATATTTTTCACATTTTTTTATATGAAATTCCCCCCCCCCCCAAAAAAAATGTAAAATCAAATTTTTTTTATCATTTTAGGCCAATTTGTTTTCTGCTACATATTTTTGGTAAAAAAATCGCAATAAACATATTTTGATTGGTTTGCGCAAAAGTTATTGCGTTTACTAACTAAGGGAAAGATGTCTGTCATTTTTGGTGTTTTTTTTTTTTAATGAGTAATGGCGGCGATCTGCGATTTTTTTTTTGCGGGACTGCGACATTGCGGCGCACAGATCGGACCCTTGACTGACATTTTTGACACTTTTGGGGGTACCAGTGACATTACTACAGTAATCAGTGCTATACATATGCACTGTTACTGTAAAAATGACACTGGCAGGGAAGGGGTTAATTTTATTGGAGAGGGAGGGGTTAATGTATGCCTGGTGCTTACTGACATGTGTGGGGGAAGGTGACTGAGTGATACAGGGACAGATCGCAGGTTCAGCTATGCTGAACCCTGCAATCTGACCCTGCCTGTCACTTAGGAGATCCGCCCGCTTTGTTTACACAAGCGGGCGGATCTCCACACTCGATTCCCCCACGATCGGGAAGAGCGGCGGTAATCACCGCCGCTCCTCCCCTGGCCCGACTCCTGTGACTGAATACAGCGGGAGCGAGCCTCCGGCAGCGAGAAAGGGGAGTGTCTGGCAATGTAGGTCTACGTCGCCAGACGATAACAAACCACTTTGCCGCCGTAGAGGCTCAGTGAGCAGCGGTAAAGTGGTTAAAAAGCTGCAGGGCAGCCAATCAACAAGCGTTTAACGTGCCCTTAGAAGCCATCACAGCCATGCCTACTAATGGCATGGCTGTGATTGGCCAGTGCAGCATGTGATCCAGCATATATTTAAGCTGGAGTCACGTAGCACCGCACGTCACTCTGCTCTAACTAGTGTAGGGAAAGGCTGCGGCTGCTGCTTTGAGGGAGAGAATAGGACAGCATCTTTAATCAGAACTCAGCGATCTACATAGACTTTGTTGTGTGGGTGCAGTGCACAATCTTTTTACCCTGCCGTGAGCCCAGTGACAGAGAAAAATAACTTTTATCCGTCTGTTAGGTGGGCGGCGGTGGCCATTTTATGCAAGCTAAGTGCACCAGCACTGCATATGTGCTTTTGTGACATTCAAATCCAAGCTTGAAATACTGCAATAATAATCTGGCTTAAAAAAACACCCTTTTTTGGCAATATCCTACATCTTTTGCTTTTGTAGCATTAGTTAGTGTTCAATTTAAGCTAGAAATACAGGTTTACTTTTCTGTGTTTAAAAAAAATAACTTTTTGGGCAAAATACACAATTTTACAGCCCTTGCTGCACCTGTACGTGCCAAATTCAAGCGTTAAATACTGCTGTCATATTCTGTTAGTAAAAAAAAAAAAATACACAATTTTACAGCCCTTGCTGCATATGGGATAAAAACAAGCTTGAAATACTTCAATAATTTTCAGGGTTTGAAAAAAACACCCATTTTTGGCAATACCCTCCATCTGGGGCCTCTGCCGCGTTAGTCAGTGTGAATTTTAAGCTATAAATATAGCTATAATTTTCTGGGTTTTTAAAAACACAGTTTTTGGACTAAAATACACAATTTTATAGCCCTTGCTGCATCTGTACGTGTCAAATTCAAGCGGTGTATACTGCTGTCATATTCTGTTAGTAAAAAAACACCCTACACCCCACACAATTTTACAGCCCTTGCTGCATCTGTGATAAAAACAAGCTTGAAATACTTCAATAATTTTCAGGCTTTGAAAAAACACCAATTTTTGGCAATACCCTCCATTTGGTGCCTCTTCCGCATTCGTCAGTGTGCAATTTAGGCTATGAATACAGCTTTAATTTTCTGTCTTTTAAAAAACACCCTTTTTGGGAAAAATACTTAATATTGCAGCCTTTGCTGCATCTGTCATTGTGAGATACACCCTTTACATACTGTTGTTCTATTCTGCTATACAAAAAACACCCATTTTTGGAAAAAATAATAATTTTGCAGCGTCTCCTGCATATGTTACTGTGAGATACAGAAAAAAGAAAAAAAGAGAAGTTGCAAATATGGCTCAAACAAGGGTGTAAAGTGTATAAAATTCGGTACTTTATTGAGGCAAAAAGAACATATAAAACATCAAAAACAACAAAAACATCAAAAAACTTAATTGATGGTATACCCAGACGTGACGTGACCACGCCCCCAACAGCCGGCTACCATATACAGTGACACCGTGGGAGATGTTCGTCCGTTCCCAGCGTGGCAATCTGTAAACCGCTATATGCTTTGAGACCACAACCTAAATGTGAGTGTTTTTATCTGCCTTTTATTGGAATAAATGACTTTTAATACGGAGATACGCTATGTCCCTGCTTTATAATCTTTTCCCTATCATGTGGATATCGCTATTGAGCCTGTAAGGAGACATCCTGTGGCCATCTTTGGTATTACACACAAGCTGTTTTTGGTCCACTCATTAGTTTGAGAGACCAATTTTCTCCGGTAAGCAGCCATCTGTTTTCCTTGGGTGATTTTCACACCGGTGTCTTCCCTATTTTCATAAGGATTTATGTGGATGCACTTCCTGGGATTCTGTGGCTGACCTTTTTGGAATTTCTTCTGTGCTTTAATACATGGACTTTCATTGGGATCTAATTAGGACTTAAAATATCCTCTTGTCTCTTTATTTCCTGTATTTTGCACTATATGGTTTATGATTCACGTGATCACAGAATATAAGTTTTGCACAATCATTTTTTTTTAAATAACTCACTGATTTATTTCAGGTTTTTTGCTTTTCAACAAGTGTTTTTATTATCACAGTTGTTTTTTTGGTGAATTTATTTTCACTGTACTATAGCGCAGCACAATTTTCGATTTCAATTCATTTGGGTTTTTTCTATGATTCCTTTGTGCAGCAGCTTTCTTTTTAAATAGTTTAGCTTATCAACCACTAATATTTTTTTGATTAGCGCAGGAAAACCCACCACTCCAGTTCCTTCACATTGTCTCCCACCCAGTCTCCTGCTGAAAGATCAGAGTTGGCACCTGCAGCCGATTTCCATCAGTCTTTCACCTCACCCCCTTGCAAATCAGCCAAGCAGTCTGAGCCCTAGGTCATGCAGCAGTCTCTTCTGCTTTTTAATTACTCTTTTAGTAGGGTTTCCCAGGGCCATCCACCTAGCCCTGCCCCAGAAGTGGAAGAGATTGAGTACACCGATGCCCAACCACTTATGATTCAAGATGAGTAAATGGGAGGACCATCGCAGCACGTCTCGGATTAAGACAAAACACAGGTGCCAACTGCTGCGACTTTCGGAATTGTGCAGACCAACAAGGAGGGCAGGGGTGAAGACTGGGTGGAAGATTATGTGGAGGACAATGAGGTCCTCGACCCCACATGGAATCAACATCATGCAGGTGACCTGTGTAGTTCGGAGGAAGAGGCAGTGGTCGCACAGAGCCACCAGCACAGCAGAAGAGGGAGCAGGGTGCAAAAGCGGAGTGGCCGTCCCCTAGACAGTACGCTTGCTACTGCCCAACACAGCAAGGGACCGAGCACACCAAAGCCAGCTCCAAGGAGTTCCCTAGCGTGGCAGTTCTTTAGACAATGTGCTGATGACAAGACACGAATGGTTTGCACACTGTGCAATCAGAGCCTGAAGTGAGGCATAAACGTTCTCAATCTGAGCACAACCTCCTGACCAGGCATCTAAGTGCAAAGCACGAGCTGCAGTGAAGTAGACACCTCGAAAACCAAGAAAGGTCTCTGGCTCCTCCTGCTTCCTATTCTGCTGCAGTCTCTGCCTCTTCATCCACCTCTGTAGTGACAGTGGCACCTGCCACCCCGCAAACAGAGGATCTGTCAGCAACACCACCACCTGGGTCACCAACCATCTCCACAATTCCCATGGAAGCGTTCAGCTCTCTATCTCCCAAACACTGGAGTGGAAGAGGAAGTACCCGTACCCACCCCCAATCCCTGTCCCTGAATGCCAGCATTTCAAAATTCCTGGCCTTTGAAATGCTGTCATTCCGTCTGGTGGAGACGCAGAGTTTTAAAAGCCTTATGGTGGTGGCTGTCCCACAGTACGTCGTGCCCAGCCGCCACTACTTTTCCAGGTGAGCCATCCCTTCCCTCCACAACCAAGTGGGGGATAAAATCGGGTGTGTACTGCGCAACGCCATCTGTGGCAAGGTCCACCTAACTACGATACGTGGACTAGTAAGCACGGTCAGGGACGTTATATCTCCCTAACAGCACACTGGGTAAATGCAGTGGTGGCTGGGCCTGAGGCAGATAGCAGTTTTGGCGCATGTTCTTTACCACCGAGGATTGCAGGGCGCTTCAGTTTGCCTCCAGTTCCTAACTCCTCCTACTCCGCTTCCTCATCCTCTCCCGCCTCCTCATCCGGTCAGCATAACACCTTCACCACCAACTTCAGCACAGCCAGGGGTAAATGACAGCAGGCAGTTTTAAAACTTGCCTGTTTGGGGGAAAAACCCCACACCGCGCAGGAGTTGTGGAGGGGCATCGAACAACAGACCGATGAGCCTGGTGGTGGCCTGGTGGTGTGCGATAATGGGTGAAATCTCATAGCAGCTCTGGGCCTAGCCGGTTTGACACACATCCCTTGCCTGATGCATGTGCTGAATTTGGTGGTGCAGAGGTTCCTTAAAAAATACCCCGATATGTCAGAGCTGCTGCAGAAAGTGCGGGCCGTCTGTGCGCTCTTACGGCATTCTCACCCTGCTGCTGCTCGCCTGTCAGCGCTACAGTGTAACTTTGGCCTTCCCGCTCACAGCCTCATATGTGACGTGCCCACAAGGTGGAACTCCACCTTGCACATGCTGGCCAGATTGTGCGAGCAGCAGCAGGCGATAGTGGAGTGTCAGCTGCAGCACGTACGCGTGAGTCGCTCTGCGGAACAGCACCACTTCACCACCAATAACTATGCCTCCATGGGAGACCTGTGTGCCTTGTTGCGCTGTTTCGAGCACTCCACCAACATGGCCAGTGCGGATGACGCCGTTCTCAGCGTTACTATCCCACTTCTATGCCTCTTTAAAAAAAGTTTCGGGTGATGATGGAAGAGGATGTGGCACAGGAGGAGGAGGAAGAGGGATGATTTCCAAGGCTTTCAGGGCAGTCATACACAAGTGGCTCCAAGGGTGGGTTCCTGCAACCACAAACGCCAGGTACACAATTGTCCAGCAAGGGCACAGTTCTGGAGGATGACAAGGTGGAGGATGAGGAGGAGAAGATGGAGGAGGAGGAACCATGTTCACAGCAGGGTGGCACCCAGACCAGCTCATGATTATTCTTCTTGATTAAAATGTCTTCCTGCTAGACAATTTTACACTGCTATATTCTATGAGGTATTATAATTATTGTTGTAAAGTCCCAGACTGTGTTCTTAGTCTCTATTAAATTTGAGATTAAAATTGCTATTTAAAATTGTTCTGATGCTGGGCAGTTATCCACTAATGTTGCATCTGTGGTCTTCTAATTCTTGTAGTAAAACACCTGCCTGTGCGTTTTTTCTCTAGAAAATTGGGCCCAGCCTTTCTAATTAAAATAGATTGATATTGCCTAATTCTTCTAGTAAAACACTTTGCCTGTACTCTTTGCCTCAACTACATTTCAGGCTATTCTCCCTCACTGAAATTGTCATGCTTCTTGCCTGTTTATTTTCAGACTAGGGCTTAGGCCTAGTTTGGGAGCATATCAGGCAATTGTTGCTAGCAGTCCATTCAACGGTTGCTTTTTTTGCCACAGCACCTCGGTGCATACTTAGAAATAGAATGCCTCTCCCATCTTGATTTAGCCACTATCCCGTGGCTACTGGATGCCCACATTCCAAAAAACATTTGCTCCCACCCTCTAATCAACCCCTCTCTGCTCTGCTTCCACTCGGCATGTCAATTTAATTCCATCGACACTGTTCAAGGACCTATGACACCAATT
Organism: Pelophylax lessonae; assembly: GCF_965119305.1. Lineage (NCBI taxonomy): Eukaryota > Metazoa > Chordata > Amphibia > Anura > Ranidae > Pelophylax > Pelophylax lessonae. The sequence continues at coordinate 155,475,811 of NC_138775.1, forward strand.
AGGCTTAACCCAAACTTTCCCCCAGGGATGCACCGAAACTTCCTCTCCTTGAACTGGTCCTCACGCTAGCCCACAATTTTTTTCATAGACCAGATCTGCTGCAAGTGCCAGCAATAGCGGATGCCATGAACAAACACCAGATACCTACATGGACCTATCTTTTAATCTCTCAATTCCTCCATTCCATCAACTGTTCCTCAGCATGCACTAGACCTATTTCAGCCATTGAAAACCTATGCCTTCATCAAGGCCATCAACAAAATCTTATTTCCACAACATACACTATGTTATACAATTCAAAATCCCTTACATCCAACTCTTTCAACACCGCCTGGGTTAAGGATCTCCACATCTCATTTTCCCAGGCAGAATGGACCAAAATATATCTAGAGGAACACAAGGGTTCAGTAAATGTCTCCACCCAAGAGAACAGTTACAAAATCTTGATGAGATGGTACCGTACACCTACTGTAATACACAAATTTCACCCCGAGATACCGAACACCTGCTGGAGGTGCAAAAATGACGTTGGTTCCCTCTTACACATTTGGTGGTCCTGCCCAAGGATAACACATTACTGGCAATCGATGAAAGACATCATTTACAAAGTTACAGAAATGGACCTGGAACTCTCCCCAAAGATCTATCTTTTACATCACTCGACTACTCCACACAAGTCCTACCACAAATCATTGGCAATACACATGATTAATGCAGCTAAACTTTGCCTGCCCAGACATTGGCATTCCCACATTCCCCCTAAAATCCCAGAATGGTTTCAATGCATTAACAAAGTGGAAGAAATGGAAGAACTGATCCATATCTCTAGAGACTCACAAAGTACTTTTATTCAGAAATGGGCCAGATGGTCCCACTTTAAAACGACCGACCATTATAAAACACGCCTTCATTAATTAAGAACTCAGCTATTCCCCTTTCATTCCTATTTTCCAAAATGTACATTTCATGGGTTTTTATTCTTATACAATACACAAAATATAATGATTGTCTTATTATTATAGGTGAACAAGTGTCCTTCTCCACTATGGTGATCACAATAGCTATGTTGTCTGACCACGTAATGTCAGACAGAGAGGAGAAGGGCACCCGCTGCAACAAACATTTATTAACAACACATAAATCAATACGAGTTTACGATTGCTGGCTTGTAGACATTGCCACGTGTCATAGACATTTTTATTATGGAAGAGATTTTGTGGATTGGGTAGTCTGCCTTCGGGTGTAGATGACATGTCAAGATGAGGGTTGCCTGTGAGGTACTTGAAATTAACACATATCAGTAGGTTTCTACATTTTAGAGCAGAGATTTTCTTGAACACTGTGTGGAGAAAATGCTACTTTTTGGAGTTGGGGGCAGTTGAGTAGCCAGTGTATAAGGCTTGTTGTTGATGTTGCACTTCAGGTGATGAAGCGACCATCCGGGTCTACTATTGATGAATGTAGCTTTAAAGATACTGTGTTTTTGATAGCCAACATCACTCCTCTTTTCTGAGAAGGTAGATAGATATATGTGGGGGAAGTCCCTATGTTGGCATTTAGGGGTAGCTCCAGTTTGAAATCGTGTCTCTTGGACAGTGAGAATGTCAGCTTGGTGGGTTCTTACTTCCCTCCAGAAAGAGTAACATTCTGCTAGGTGGTTGCCACAGGCATTGATAGATAGTACCTTAATCATCATTACAACAGATTGAACAAGTTAAGAAGTGTGTACTCACTTGTAGACTTGACACGGACAACATCCAAGAAATAGTGTATCACAGGGAGATCTCCACTCCATCCCAAGGTAGGACAGTCATGTTCTAAAACATGAAAATAGTAATCAAAAGCAGTTAAAAATGGTAAGAGAGCTGTTGAGGGGAGCCAATATGAGATCAACATAGGCTTGAGTGTAGAAAAATGTGAGGTAAAAAAGGTACAAGTACAACTATGTGCAGACAAGTGGTTTATGGGGATTATGGTATCTGGGTTTTTATGCTGGCATACCGTGTGAGCAGAAAGATCTGGAAGCACCTGCAGCCTAGCTGCTTGTTCAGGGAAGCAATCTTTCTTACAGAAAGGCTCCAGCAACTTCTCCTTAACCTGGTAGAAATGTACATGTAATAGAACATCCAGAAGTACATGGGAGGGGAGGAAAGAGGAGTGGGGAGGGGACCTTGTGCACTTTGTCGATGCTCAAATCAGCAGAGGTGAGCAATAATAGAACACCCTGGAAAAGTTCTTGAACATTATGAGACAGATGAGAAGATTGTATATTCCCTGGGATATCACATATTTTCAAATTTTTGTGCCTAGACCTATCTTCTAGGTCAGCAAGCTTTGTTTTAATCCAAGGCAGGTCATCTTTCTGAGCTTTGTGAGCATCAACTAGAGTGATAAATGTGGTAATGCATTCACTCTTTTTACTTGCAAAAGTTTTTATTTTGTAAGACATATGTAGATTAATAACATACAATCTCAGGAAATATTGCATAAGAAAGGTATACAATGTGTCATATACAGAGCCCACTCGGGAAGGGACTTTGTAATGATAACAATGGCAACAATGCAATACAAGATAGGCATGGTTACTAAAACAGTATTACTAAAACGTCTGAGGATCAGAACAGAATCCCAGCCCGCAAGCAAAGCACAGAAAAATATAACCGTGGACCTCCATGTAAGTTACAAATGCCCTCTGTAAACCAGGAAGGGGAACCCCCCCCCCCCTGAATCTTATGAACTGGGGTTGCATATAATCACCCTCTGAAGATATAGGTCCTGAGAGAGGTAGATACCCTATAAGCCACAAGAAAGGAGGAAGTATGGAATATCCGAAAGGAAGAAAAGGGAAGGAAAAGAAGGAAAGAACACAAGAAGAGAAAGGGGATAGGAGAAAGGATGGAGATGCTGGAGTGGAACGCATTCACTCTTTTTATCCTCTACATGTCCCAGTTTGTCACCTAGATCCTGGACTTCCGCTGTCACTTTGTGTATACAGGAGAATAAATATGCCTGAAGGGAAGCCTCTCAAAATATCTTTTAATGTTGTATCTTATACAGGGTGGCCCAGTGTAGGAAAAGCAGTGATAGGGAATTTAAAGGGAGATATAGCAGAGTGTGGGGAGGACTCAACACTTACCTCCATGAGTACTGTAAATTATCATCAGCGATTTGGATGGAATCTGTGTGGGGCCTGGATTTAGCTGAGCTCCCCATAGGGGGGGTCAAATTACCAGGTCCCCAATGGTTGCCGACCCTGTGTATGGTATCTATGGAGACTTTGTCTGCATCATGCGCTGCAGTCCGGCTGCGAACAGTGAATAAAGTCTTCCGCCACCATCGTGGTGTAGTTCTTTGGCGAGGACCGGGAAAAAGCTTAAAAGTTTTGTGGGCTGTGGCATTTCTCTCTGGCGTCTGGACATGGCTTGAGGTGGGGACAGCAGCAGCCGCTGGCGGGGATCGGTTTGCAGGCTGTGATTGTGCTAGGAGCGGATTAACTCCCAGCGTGTGGAGGAGCTTCTTAGTCGGCGGTTGCCACCCCCCCCCCCCCATCCCTGACTATAATTTGTGTACAGTGTAGCGCCAAATTCTGTACTTCATTTGGTAAATTTAGAAACTAAGAATTACCGTTCCACAATAATGCAACAAAAGCTTACAGAGAGACTGGGTCTTCCAAATATTGCTAGGTATTATCAGGCTGTCCAATTAGCCTAGATCTCCAAACTGCATGCTATCTTTAAATCCCCTATTTGGGTTGCTCTGGAGGCAACTTAATGTGATCCAGTGCATATAGGATATCTTTATCTAATATAGATCTTTTATAGACCTTTACTATGGAATCCAAGGAAACACATGCTGCAAGTTTGGGAAACTGATCAGTACTCAATAATGAATATCTCCTCATAAGCCACTCATGTCAATTGTCTTAAATCCAGCTTTTCCCCGGTCTTCTCCTCCCATGCTAGCTTTGCAGCTTTGGTTGAACATGATGTTACTAAAACGTATACGCTGCTCACTATAAAAGGTTCCTAAATTGTTTCCTATTCTGCAACAGTTACACAAGTTGCCTTTGATGGAATTGTTCAGATATATTAAAATTAGACATTTCCTAGAACATTATAATAAAATTTTGGAAGGCTCTCTGTACTCTACATCTTTTGAACAGTGCTCGAACGATGACTTGCATGCATCTGGCATGGTTTCACTTATAAATACCTTGTTATCTTTCTCTGCCCCCTCCCAACTGTCAACATAGAGTCAAAATTTCCTTGATAATTTAGGAATGACTGTATATGAGGAAGAATGGAACCAAATATGGGAAACAGTGAACTCTAGCTCTCATATTGTTTTGACTAAAGAAACCAATTATAAGGTCTTGACTTGATGATATATGGTACTGGTTCAATTTGTTCATTAGGTACCTGGTCATTCCCCATCTGTTTCTTCATATGCAGGCAATTTGGCACATTTTATTACATCTGGTGTCTGTGCCTAGTGGTTCAACAATTTTAGACCAATATTTTGATCTTCTTATTAAGCTGATGGGACAATTGATTCCCCATACTCAACAAATAGCACTCCTTTGTCTAAAACCACTAGGTTTTTTTAAGTCCCATTTTTTTTTTTTTTTTTTTAAGCAACAATAAGCCACAAATCATGGCATGCAGGGTGTACAGAACCCCTAAAGAAATAAAAAGGCTTTGGATGGGCTTAACCACTCTTTGTACCAACATATGTTTTTCAAAGGGGGATCAGTGGTCATTTTTTTCCCAGTGACTTTCATGAATGGTACTGGATAAGTAGTCATTGGGTGGCAAATCTGTACCCAGCTAAATCGAGTTGCTGGACACAATGCGATTGCTGTAATTGGTCATCACAGTGATCACATGGTACTGTTTACTGTGCTGATGCCTCCCTTCCGCTTACAATCTACTGCACTTTAACTAAGCTCTGTGTTTACCCCGTCTGTACTGTTATGTTTCTTAATTTCCAAAAATTGTGACAAAAGAAGAGATCACTTTGGGGTGTCTACTTTCTGTAAAATGATCTTTTTTTAAAAAGAAATAAATAAAAATCTGGCATTTTTATTCTAACAGAACGTAAGGGAAACAGTTTTTCTATATTTTTTTTCTTTTTATAGTAATACATAAAAATCCCATCAGTTATTAAATACCACCAAACAAAATCTCTGTCTGTCTCAAATAAATTATATAAAATTCATTTATGGACAGTGTTGTATGATGGATTACGTGTCAGTCAAACTGTCACAGTGCTAAAAACTGAAAAATGACCTAGTGATGTAGGGATAATACAGGCTGATACCCAATTGGTTAAAGAAAAGCTGTATTTAGTGAAATACACTAAACTTTCCATCCAAAAATGCTAGTTTCTTGGATTACTGTACATGTGGATCTAGTGATTTTATACTCTCTGAGTTAATGACCAAGACCTTAAGTATGTAGACCAAAAGCTCTTGCTTTACTTTCTGCATTTGTATTTTGTTACACTCTCTGTAGCAATACAGAGATGACTAAAGTCAGCCAGATAAGCAGCATTTTCTGAGAGAGGATGGTAATGGTAACCTATCTATTTTAGGTCAGGCCTCCTTTAGGCTAATTGCTTTTGAAATATAATAAAGCCTGAATTATTCCATTATTGACACATCACACCCTGCATGTCAATAATAAATATAAAAAAAAAAATTGCTTGTATTTATATATTATTATGCAAAATCTTTGTGCCTACCAAAGTGTGAAAATACTAGTGACCTTTCATGTTATTGTTTTCCAGAAAGAAATGAAGGAAAGAATAACCTACACAAAGCTGGTTTATAATATATAAATAAACTTGACAGGGGAAAATATCACAATATCGTCTAAATGCTAAACAGTAAGTAAATCTAATCTTGCTACCTTACTAAACTAAGGTTACACATTTAAATTCAAACAGCTTCACTGAATGCCTTAGAAGAATAAATGTGTTGAAGCGAACTATTAATATTGACATTCTGAGTATTCAGAGAATGAAAATATCAGGCAGCAATTTAATTTATACAAATGCTTGATTTCAACAGATAACAGTGACATATAGAAAACTGTAGATACTTATGTATCAGTAGTAAAGCAGGAAGATAAGACTTGAAAGTAGGTGGAGACTTTATCCTGAATATTAGTATATTAATGCAAATTTTCACAATGTTTTTGCTGGCTTTAACATATTTTTCAGCCTGATTCATTAAGTATGAAATCACTTACTAAATACTAAATGTAGCATATCAAGCAATTTCATCACATAATATTACTTGATTCATCAAAGGGAGAAATGTTTCAGATGTGTTAAACTCCTGGAATTTTTTCTCTTGTGATTTAAAACCTGATTCCCAGGGGTGTTTCACAAGGCTAAAAGAAAATATACTGTACAAGAAGGTGGAAAGCTTTTATTGCAATGCTTGGCTATGACGATACTATAGTTAAGCAATATACATGTATTGTGTGATTATGCTTAAAAAATAAAAAAATATCTACAGCAATATCAACTGCAGACATACAGTGGGTACGGAAAGTATTCAGACCCCCTTAAATTTTTTACTCTTTGTTATATTGCAGCCATTTGCTAAAATCATTTAGGTTCATTCTTCTTCCTCATGAATGTACACATAGCACCCCATACTGACAGAAAAACACAGAATTGTTGACATTGTTGCAGATTTATTAAAAAAGAAAAACTGAAATATCACATGGTCCTAAGTATTCAGACCCTTTGCTCAGTATTTAGTAGAAGCCCCCTTTTGATCTAATACAGCCTGGAATCTTTTTGGGAAAGATGCAACAAGTCTTTCACACCTGGATTTGGGGATCCTCTGCCATTCCTCCTTGCAGATCCTCTCCAGTTCTGTCAGGTTGGATGGTAAACGTTGGTGGACAGCCATTTTTAGGTCTCTCCAGAGATGCTCAATTGGGTTTAAGTCAGGGCTCTGGCTGGGCCATTCAAGAACAGTCACGGAGTTGTTGTGAAGCCACTCCTTCGTTATTTTAGCTGTGTGCTTAGGGTCATTGTCTTGTTGGAAGGTAAACCTTCGGCCCAGTCTGAGGTCCAGAGCACTCTGGAGAAGGTTTTTGTCCAGGATATCCCTGTACTTGGCCGCATTCATCTTTCCCTCGATTCCAACCAGTCGTCCTGTCCCTGCAGCTGAAAAACACCCCCACAGCATGATGCTGCCACCACCATGCTTCACTGTTGGGACTGTATTGGACAGGTGATGAGCAGTGCCTGGTTTTCTCCACACATACCGCTTAGAATTAAGGCCAAAAAGTTCTATTTTGGTCTCATCAGACCAGAGAATCTTATTTCTCACCATCTTGGAGTCCTTCAGGTGTTTTTTAGCAAACTCCATGCGGGCTTTCATGTGTCTTACACTGAGGAGAGGCTTCCGTCGGGCCACTCTGCCATAAAGCCCCGACTGGTGGAGGGCTGCAGTAATGGTTGACTTTCTACAACTTTCTCCCATCTCCTGACTGCATCTCTGGAGCTCAGCCACAGTGATCTTTGGGTTCTTCTTTACCTCTCTCACCAAGGCTCTTCTCCCCCGATAGCTCAGTTTGGCCGGACGGCCAGCTCTAGGAAGGGTTCTGGTTGTCCCAAACGTCTTCCATTTGAGGATTATGGAGGCCACTGTGCTCTTAGGAACCTTAAGTGCAGCAGAAATCTTTTTGTAACCTTGGCCAGATCTGTGCCTTGCCACAATTCTGTTTTTGAGCTCTTCAGGCAGTTCCTTTGACCTCATGATTCTCATTTGCTCTGACATGCATTGTAATCTGGAAGGTCTTATATAGACAGGTGTGTGGCTTTCCTAATCAAGTCCAATCAGTATAATCAAACACAGCTGGACTCAAATGAAGGTGTAGAACCATCTCAAGGATGATCAGAAGAAATGGAAAGCACCTGAGTTAAATATATGAGTGTCACAGCAAAGGGTCTGAATACTTAGGACCATGTGATATTTCAGTTTTTCTTTTTTAATAAATCTTCAACAATGTCAACAAGTCTGTGTTTTTCTGTCAGTATGGGGTGCTATGTGTACATTCATGAGGAAGAAGAATGAACTTAAATGATTTTAGCAAATGGCTGCAATATAACAAAGAGTGAAAAATTTAAGGGGGTCTGAATACTTTCCGTACCCACTGTAGTTCAGCATAGGGCAATACCAATACCTTTTTCCTGACAGACTTCCATGGCAGCATACGTTTGGGTAGCCCCACCTTTGCTCTGACCCCATAGGACCCCACGCCCATAAACTTTCAGGCTGAGCCAGAGGCCGCATTCCTTTTTTGTCCTCCTCACTCATAAGGACCATTTTGTATGAAGTTTTGTACCTTTTGGAAGACGTGGCTACTTGGGTCTCACATGGGCCCTTCTAAACAAAATCTACCCTGACATCTCTCCAGTTTTCTGGTGATGCCACAAAGACCCTGGTACCCTTCTGCATATACTATGGTCTTGCTCCAAAATTCAACCGTTCTGGCAACAGATACATGAAACGATCCCAAAAATAGCGGATATGTGACTAGAATTTTCTCCAGCTGTCTATCTACTCCACCTTTCAGATATCCCTCACCATAGATACAGAAAAACTTTCACTTTACGTCTAATTAATGAGGCCAATTCTTGCATCCCCGTTCACTGGAAATCTCTGACCCCTCCGACCATTTCAGATTGGCTGAGTAAAGTTAACAAAATAGCGAAAATGGAGGACCTGATCTAGATTTCGAGAGACTCCATTGACAAATACGCCCGTATCTGGGACCCATGGACAATATTCAGCAACTCGGCCACCTATCTAGCGCTTATCAACTAATATATATTTAATCGTAAAAATGTCATAAACTCTTCCATACATAGACGGGGATCAATTCCCTCTCGTTCCTTTTGATAGTATACTTCTGTGAAGCGTGAGAGAGGGGGTGTAGGGATTACTAACTCCCTGCTTAATAGCACCATTATACAAACCTTCTCCCACCCCTACACAAGGGATGATGGTGGGGGGATCCTGCCCCCCTCTCTTACGCAGATACACCCCATATCCACTTAACCTCGACCTCCACCTCCGAAGCCTCAACCGACCATACCACATTTCATCTCAAACTATCCTTCTACTCATCGTGGGAACAGGGACTGGGATATTCACCTAACTTCATCCCAATACCAACCTTCTTCCCACCCTTCTCGTATACCTCCCTCCCCCTTTCTCCCTTTCCCTACCTACCTCAAACGTACCCTCCCTCTCCTCCCCGTTCCCTATATGATAATCATACCCTACCCAGGGGGGGCCCGGGCCTCCCACCCTTGCGGTGGGGGACACGGGCTTCCCCCCATACTCTCCTATCATACACCTAGACCTGCCTACGATATACTTTTCTACACTGTGAAGTGCAGAACTTCACACACCTTTTCCCCCTTCTTCTCGACTACTGATTGCTTTGACCCTACCCACATTCGTTGTTAAGACAAGAAGACCTATACTTAGCCCTCTTAATTTCTATTCTTCTATAAACAGTTAATGTATCTTTACCCTATAATACTATACCTAAGAGTTTGAGGTTAAGCTTGTTGGTTTAAACACCTCAATAACATAAAAAATGCAGCGCCACTTACACGCTGATAATATACATGTTCTCTTTTGATACATTATACTCTGTGGTTGATTATTGTATTCGTAAAAGCACACTTTATCTTTTAGTGTTATCAGATGTTTGAAGCCAACATTGTAAAAGCTGTATGTTATACTTTTGATATTCAATAAAAATATTTTGGAAGAAGAAAAAAGAGAAAAAAGGAAAAGAAAAAAAAAAAAAAAAAAAAGATAAGAACAAATAATTTTTTATAACAATAAATTACACTATGGCCTGTGTAACAATTGTATATTTTATTATGTATATTATGTTTTTGATTTTCTACTTTTTTCCATAAAAATTGAGTTACCCTTTAAACCCACATAGATCCCTAATCCAACAGTGCATTCAGGCCTGCTTTTAAGTTGGAGACATCCTGTAAATACATATTGCGCTTGGTGTTATCAGCAAACACAGAAATATTATTTATAATCCCAAACACTATACTATTATTTACAAATAGGTTAAAAAAAGTGTCCTGATACTTAACCTTGGGGTACCCCACTAACAACATTAGACCATTCAGAATATGAATCAGTAATCACTTGTCTCTGAATACAGTTTCATCCAATTTCACTTAAAAGTATATCTTTAGCCAAAACATTTATTTTTTCTTTTTTGCTATCTTTGTTCTGATAGGGAGAATTCTCTTCACCTCATTTTCAATGGATGCAACATAAATTGATCAAAAATATCCCCAATATGGGGGAATACTAGCCTTAGACAGCTGTCACTAGCACATTTGTCTCTGTTGGAAGATTCCCTCTCATCTCTTGCTCTTGACAATTCTAAATGACAATTCACATTTCTAAAATTTAGACAATGGTCACTAGGACCAGAGTTGTATAAAGTACTCGAAACCCATACTTGCGTAAAAGCACAAGTGCTCGATCAAAAAGTGACTTGAGTAGCAGTGGAAGTGCTCGATCAAAAAGTGACTTGAGTAGAAGTACTAAAGTATTCAACATTTTTTGTACTTGAGTATTGCAAGTAGTTTTTTAAAAAATTTTGCTACTCAAGTACTGAAAGTAAAAGTACAAGTACTGTGTTATGTAGTTATTAAAGAAAGAAGTCAAAAGTTTGAACATCATATTGTTTTTTATTATTTCAAATGCAGCTTTTATTTATACATACAGTAGCATTTATTTTCGTATGCACTGATAATACACACGTTTTGAGCTTCATGAAACCTGCCATCTACTGTTCTGGCAGTGGTCATTTTTATAATAGTAATGAGTAACTATGCAGCACAAAAAAAAAATTGGAGTAGAAGTATTGAAATCATCGAAAAAATGTAGTGAAGTAAAAGTGGAAGTAGGAGAAAAAAAATTCTACTCTAGGAAAGTACAGATACCGCCTTTCGGTACTTAAGTACAGTAGTGAAGTAGTTCTACTTAGTTACTATACATCTCTGACTATGACAAATATGAGGGTGACTCTTCCCACAAAATTAAATAAATTTGGCAGAGGGTCTCACCCTTTCAACTCACCCTAAACACTCTTAACACTCTATTTGCCTTTACATCCACTTCAAGGACTTTTGAAAAACCTTGCCTTTTTGTAACAATACATGCTGTATTTGATATAATATAAATCTAAAAAAACAGATGCATTAATATTATAGAATGTTATAAGAAGAAATAATATTATTACTTTATACCTAAGTCTGACACACACAATAAGTAATCAAACTGTCACCTTTGGTTCTTTATATTAAATGGTAAATTATTATTGATAATTATGTTAGTAGTGTAGACACACTGGAACAGTATCTCTTCCTGTAATTCCTGCAGAGCATCCCCGTACTGTTAACAATACCCCCTTTACCCATTGGCTGGTGCATGCACTCACCTCAGGTGGTTTCCTCATTGGTAGGCAGCCAGCCAGCTGTGTCAGTCTAGCCTCCCATCTTTCTGTTTGCTGGCAGCACTGTGTGCTTTTTAAAACATCACAATCACAAGGCTCTGTCACTCAGCTTCTAACTCCTGTACTTGTTCATTGCCCTTTGTTATTGTTAGTCTTGCCTATTCCCTTGCCTGGACAGGGATTATTCTTCTGTTAGCCACGTAACTGGCCTTGCCTGGGTGTAGAATACATTTTTGAACGTTGCATGCCCTGATCCTTGCCTGGTCAACAGAAACACTACTGATTGCCTCCTGCCATAATCTTGTTTGGATAATGGACTCTTCCTCTGCTTGCTGCCAGCCAATCCAAACCACTCCTTCCTTTTAGTGAATTAGGCCCTAAGACACGATTGCTGAACTGTGGAAACCTCTTCCTTGGAAGCAGGTGGGAACTTTGAAAATAACTAAAAAAGGATTTCAGTATGGAGGCCTTAGCTGTGACCCAAGACTTATGTGGGTGAAGATTTCTAGGAAACCAGGAGCAAGCAGCAAAAGAGACACTTTGGATTAATACCAGCACTTTCCTGCACATCACTGTGAGATTGCCTGTCACTGTGGATGGACAGTTATACTAAAGTTTGGATTCCCCATATCCAAGAATAAGAACTCCTGGATGGCTTGATCTTTACAGTTATATACAGTTTGTTAACTGAGAGAGAGGAGCTTTGTTGGAGGACCTATGTGGATGACCTAAAGGCCAGACCGAGTTAAGCGAAAGATGACCTTTTCTAATGAGAGGTCATTGACATCTGGTAAGGGTGTAATTCATCCTTTGGTGGAGGTGTTTTCAATCAATTATCAAGGCGGTGGATGGTGGCATCAGTAATTTGGATCATCACACTATTGGGACTTTATTTTACACTATTGGGATTTCATTTCAACATTATATACACATATTGTTTGATTCATGCTGCACTTTTAGTTATTGAATAGCGTAACTTTTAGTTATTATATATTTATTGGACTGTGATTATATCATACAGAATTGTTGCTGCTTGTATCATTTTTTTTTGCACCTATATTGTCACCTTTATTTCTTTGTTTATTTAATCCATACCACTGCATGCTTGACGTGCAACCAGTTACTAGTCTTTTTCGCTCCTGCATACTGTTTTTGCCTTGGATCTTTTCCACAGCTTAAATTTCCTGGCCCTGTGAATATAGCATTGCACCTTTAGTCCTTGCAAATGGGGCTACTGTATGTATAATTTAGTCCCGCTATTGTTGCAGAATAGGATGCAAACCAGCAATCCTTACAAAAATCACACATCTAGCCATAAGAACACACATTTGAAAAGAAATAAAAGCTGGGAATAGGCATGTGAAGTAGAGGAAAAATACCTAACAGCCTACATTAAAGGTGTAGGATATTAGTCTGTACTGAATAAATCCTTGAGTTCTGATAAATGAGTAAATAAGAGGTTTCTTTTAGGACATAAATGAGATAAACATTATAAAAGAAATTCACCAAACAATTTTTAAACCACATTTTTTTTAAATAAAACCAATAGAAATGCATTTAAAAGTTTTATGACAGTAAAGGTTTAAAATGAAAGCCTTGGACTTTGTAACACTATAATGGCGGGTATATTTTAACTGCTTGCCGACTAGCCGCTGTAGTTTTACTGCGGCAGGTCGGCTCTGTCTCGCGAAATGACATACCTGTACGTTGCTTTGCAGGACCGCTAGTGGGGGGCGCATGCATGCCCATTGGCCACAGGGGAAGCCAATCAGTGGGTCCAGTGGCCGCGATTGCTGCCAGGCACCCACAATCGCTCCCCATAGAGACAGAATGGCAGTCTGCCATAAACACAGCAGCCAGTGTTCTGTTAGTTATGAACACAGGGATCCTGTGTTCCTTTTATTTATGCAACAAACATATCCCCCCACAGTTAGAAAGCACCACCTAGGGACACATTGACCCTTTGATCGCCCTGGTGTTAACCCCTTCCCTGCCGGTGTCATTAGTAGAGTAACCGTGCATATTTTTAGCACTGATTACTGTAGTAATGTCACTGGTCCCCCCAAAAGTGTCAAAAATGTCAGTTAGGTGTCCAATCTGTCTGCCACAATGTCGCATTCCCTCTAAAAATTGCTGATTGCCAACATTACTAGTAAAACAAATAAATAAATAAAAATGACATAAATCTTTCTGCTATTTTGTAGAGGCGATAACTTTTGCGCAAACCAATCAATATACACTTATTGTAGTTTTCTTTTAGCAAAAATATGTAGCAGAATACAAAATGGCCTAAAAAATTTTTGGGTATGTTATATAGCAGAAAGTGGAAAATATTGTTGTTTTTTTTTTCAGAATTGAAATTGAATTCAACATTTTTTTGTTTATAGCAGAAAATAATTAAAATAGCAGAGGTGATCAAATACCACCAAAAGAAAGCTTTCTTTGTGGGGAAAAAAGGACATCAATTTTATTTGGGTACAGCATTGCACGACCATGCAATTGTCAGTTAAAAAAAATGCAGTGCCGTATAGCAAAAAATGGCCTTGTCATTAACCACTTACCGCATATCAACGTACCGATACGTCGGTACACTTTGCAGGTTTATACCGGGATGATGCCTCTAGTTAGAGGCATCATCCCGGTACCGTGGTTTGAAGCCGATGGTCGGCTTTCCGTCGGTAACGACCGATGCGGCTCGGGAGCCGCTCGATCGTTACCCGGGGGGGCGGGAGGGGACGTCCCCCCCCTCCCGCCGCCTTCCGTGGCTTTGCCCGGGGCTCCCGTCCGCCGGCTGGATGGAGTCCCGATGAATGCCGGAAACGGCATCGATCGGGGCTCCGATGATGTAACCCGGAGGCGGCGTCCATGACGTCACTTCCGGGTTACTGTGCTGCAAAAGGCGGCAAATTTAAAAAACGGCTGTATTCAAAAATGCCGTTTTCGGCGTTTTGCATACAGGGAAGTGTAGTGGAGGGGTCTAGGGTCTTTTAGACCCTCGATCCCTCCATAAAGTGTACCTGTCACACATATTGCTGTCACAAGGGATGTTTACATTGCTTATGACAGCAATAAAAGTGATTAGATTTTTTTTTGTAAAAAAACCTGTAATAAAGTTTAAAAAAAATAAAAAATAAATAGGAAAAAAAAAAAATTTCGCCGCCCCCGTCACTGTTAGCTCGCGCACAAAAAAAAACGTATACGCAAGTCGAGCCGCGAATGAAATCGCTGTTCAAACCCCACATGTGAGGTATCGCCGCGATCGCCAGGGCGTGCGCAATAATTTAAAAAAAAGAGCTACACTCTACCTCTAAACTGGTAACCGTTAAATAAATTTAAAGCGTCGCAGATTGAAATCTCTATTGACCGTAGTTTGTCGCCATCCCACGGGGGGGCGCAATTTTAAACCGTAACATGTTGGGTATCTATTTACTCGGCATGACATCATCTTTCACAATATACAAAAAAAATGGGCTAACTTTACTGTTTAGTATTTTTTAAATGCAGTGAAATGTGATTTTTCAATTTTTTTCCAAAAAAATGGCGTTTTAAAGACCGCTGCGCAAATACCGCTTGACAAAAAGTTTTTGCAATGACCGACATTTTATTCTCCAGAGTCTTTGCTAAAAAATATACATAATGTTTGGGGGTTCTAAGTAGTTTTCTAGGAAAAAATACTGCTTTTAACTTGTAAACAAAAAGTGTCCGAAATAGGGCTGGGGCTTAAGTGGTTAAGGGGGTAAATTCTTCCGGTCCAGAAGTGGTTAATGTAGCAGAACGGATGTTGTCCCATGCAGAGATGATTTCCTCTTTGTTGCAATGTTTTTTCTGGATCAAGTCTGATAAACTGATGATTTCAGATAATTCCAAAAAGGTGAGCGATGTTAGGTCTGCAGACCTAGGAGGCCATTCAACTAGACTATACCTTCCAATGCAACTGTTAGAAAACAATTCTCACAGCAATAGCAAAGTGTTGTGCATCATCTTGCTAAAACCACATCCACTGTCTGTCCTCAGTCCTTCTGTCACTCCTGTGTCTGTCGCAGCCACCGCCTTAATAGATTCAGCCTGTCCTGCATGAAATGGAGTGGGCTGATGTCTGACGACATTGCTAGAGACACTCTGCCTCTTCGTATATTCATGTAGTTTGCACTACAGGTGGCAGTTTGAGATAGGAAATGCCATCCGTAATGTGCTGCAAACTGATGACATACAAAACTGCTGGAAGAAAAATCTTGGGCGTCAATCTGCTGCCCCTCTCAAAGTTCTACCTGGGTCCAATGGACCCAGCGGGACCCATGGTAGGGCCAGCCCTACCAACACCTTAATTTATAGATTATTTTGAAAACGGCCATCTAGTTTGAGTTGCATTAGGAGTAGTTGCATGCATTATGCAGGTTGAAAATAAATAATCAAACCTTGCGTCAAAGTGAAATTTATGAATGAAGCTATTTTGTGAAAATTATGGTCACTAGCTGCAGTGAGAGTACTCTAACAGCAATATAAATCTATAGTGAGCTAAAAAAAAATATTACATTGGTATCCAATCCTTATTAACTAGGATTGGATACCAATGTAATATTTTTTTTAGCACTGAGCGTGGTGTTTTTTCCTCACTATTGTGCAGGTTGACACTACTATTAAAATTAAATTAGGTTTCATCACTGTAAATTACCATTAATTCCCGTCATTGTAGGAACCACTTACAATATTTCATGTGCCTTTTTGCATTATCACAATGCACTTCCTGGACCAGCTGCACTATATTAGGATGGAAATGATGATTTCTAATAGTTTGAGGCTTGTGGGTTGAATGTTTTGGGACAACTGTAAATGAAGGCTACAATTATTGAATTAATTCTGTAAATTCATGGCTGATGGCTATCATACTGATCTATTGAAAGAGAAACCCCCTTGAAGGTAACAATTTCCTTAACCATAAGGCAAGTATAGTACTAAATTGTATATAATATAAAATTCTTTATTGAAAAGTTAATTGCAGAAGATTCTCAACCAATGTTGAGTTCTACATGTGTCAGTATTGAAATACAATACATATGGCCAGAAACAAACTGGCTTAACAAAACCATTACATAGGTAAAAACCATGGAGTGCTACTTGAAGGAGTGGTTCACCATCCAACGCGTTTCAATAAATGTACAGTAAATAGTATATAGATCTTCGTCAGGGATTTTGATTCCACTCCTGAAAAAGTACAACATACAATAATCTTTATACAGCTTAGAAAAATGCAAACAGATAACACTATATTATGCGCCAGCGATCATTTCCCCCATGGAGGCAATCCAAGCCATCCCACCACAACCCGAACTCCACCCACCCCACCCCTCACATCCACCCACCACACCCCAACCCACCGGCCCCGCAACATACCTGGTGTCCTAGCGCCCCGCTATGTTCCTCCTTAAAAGTGCATCCTGTATTCTCAGACTGAAGCTAGAGCCAAGTATAATTTAGCTATTGGTTTTAATAATCAGTCAAAATTTCTGATCCACATGCTCGTTCCAGGTCAGCCACTTAGGCCGGACATACATGATTTGAACCGTTAATGGCCAGGCTAAATGTACCTTCGATTGATCAGCCTGCTGGATTCTCTTACGATTATCGGGTAGTGGCTGCTACAGCTGCTAACAATAATCACTGCCTTCTCCCAGCAGGAACAGCTTCCCCCGCCAAGAGAAGTCAATGACCCAGCAGAAAGGATTCTCACATTAACACTGTCTGTGTTGATGGGGGAATCAAGATAATTTCTTTCCTGAAACCTGTGGTTGCAGGAAAGGAATTTCCTCCATGTATGACCGGCCTTAGAAAGTATCAATGGGATTGAACTAGCACAGTAGTTAGGCAACAGCCAGACAAAAAACATTTTCAGAAGAAAGCTCTGCAACGATAACCCAGTTCTGGAAATAATTACAAACAAATAAAAAAGACATCACAGAGATAAGATACCTATCTCTGGTGCCCTCGAGCCGAGGGACAGTGAGGACGCTCGGACCACGCTACCAGGATCTCTTCGCTTTCTCTTCAAATCTATGGACCCTTAAAACTGAATAGGAATAACCGGAACAGCACCCCCTAGTGGAGACCACTGGAACTGTGCAACATTACAGGACCAGCTGGAATAATACTCCACCTAGCGGATAAAACTGAAAATTACATAATTATATGTTGCAAAACTGACCAGACACGGGTTGAATGTATGTCTTCTTCTCCCAACTGGCCCAGAGAATACATGTATCCATAGCGAGACCCAGTTGATTCTTATGAGGACCCGAGGACCATAAGCAGGCCCAGGCATATCACTTTTTAAAGATGATTGACATTTTTCCTTGAAAAAGGCTCCCCCGCCGAAACGCGTAGGAATAAAAACTCTCTCATACCAAGATCCAACGCCAATCTGAGACGTTCGGACCTTAAGAGAGAAACTAATGTCACTTTACCACAATGTCACCTCTTTCATATTCTTCTTCACTTTCACCTATGGGTCTTTAACCCATACACCATATGTACCATATCGGCTGTAACTTGAAACGTATGATATTTACTTTATATCTAATTTTGGAATAAATATTATTATTTTACTTTGTATCTAAGATACCTTTGTGTACTAGCCCTTTAAAAGTCCCACACACCTTGACCTGAGGCACCAAACCCTCTTTTTCAAACCTATCTCTGGTGCTCCAGTCAATTTTTAAACCTGATCATTTAAAGCTTAAATCAACCCTGTTGCTAACTGCACAGAATGCAATTAAAATCATATTGTAAAAAAATAAACTAAAACAAAATGAATACTTGTCTTTCCAGCAGGAGGTATCTAAACAGTTTACTGTGTCGCTGAACCCTGGCCAGTGCTCGCATTTACCCCCATTGATCTTCACTGTGTTGCTGCTGGGAGTTCCTCCTGTCTGCCCCTACATCCCTAATGTGTCCATTAGTGACATAAGGCCAATTGCAGGAACTACAGTACACATTTGGGGACCAGGTATTCAACACACCTGGGACCGTCAAATAACAGCTGCAGATGAAGATCTGCAACACACAAAATTTAAAAAAATAAACTGCCCCTAGAAAGGATAGAATTTAAGGTCTACTTTTACAGAGTGATTTTGGTATAATTTTGTGTAGTTAGTGACAGAGATGCTTTAAACCGAACCTTCACTTTGCCCATTCAGGGCAAAGGCAAAAGGTTCACTTTAAATTAGCCTTGCTTAGCAGCACATACCAATGCTGACTGGCCCATCCTCCTTTATACCCACAAATATCAGGTATTTCCATAGGCCCCTGGTGCTGACTTGTGAGTAATAAAAAGGTAAGGAAGAGGATAGAATAAAGAAGCCCTAGAAATAATATTTTGCAATTTCTTTTGTTGCTTTATAGATTACAACAACTGTTCAGGGTATTCTGCGTCATAGAAAATATATATCTATATTTTCCACTCATCGCTATTTTATTAATCAGCTTCTTACAAAAAAAATCTGAATAAAATCCAAAAGAAATGCTTCTGAAATCAGTATTTTATTGTACCTAAGTGCAGATGCATGTATAGACGATTCAGCTTTTTACTAAGTACAAGCTAATGTTATTAGGTAAATGGATGTGAAGAATACTGTGTTAGTCTTTAATGCATTTGATGTCCATTTAGGGTAATGCTGAAGACTGCTTTTATAATGACATTGGACTTGGCATGGATCAGGAAACAAAAAATACTGCTGTTTGATGGACCACACAGTAATTGTTCTGACAGATTTCATTTTGAGGTCATTCCCTGTTGTTATTCTTGCATTTTTTCAGTTTAACAAGGGATAAGATTCCAGCAATAAATACAACGTGAACTAGATTGATGTAGGTATACCATTTGCTTTGCGGACATTTTATATTATTTGTTTTTAATTTGAAAATAAGTTTAGGCTTTTCCTTGTATTTTATTTTCAGGTTTCTGCTCTAATGTTTTCCTATTCACACTTTTATAATATGCATTTTTTGAATTTAAATTCATCTAATTTCAAGACAGGATGATATATTTAGTAAAAGATGTATTTTCTGAATCAATAAAGCCATTTATATGCAAATGGTCAATGATAAAAATGCACAATTATACATCTATCCAATGTTATTGATTATGTTAAAAAAAACTATGTTTTATTCCTCAATTAATTTATGATATTGTTTTAAAGTGCCTTGTTTTACCACGGCATGTACCTAATATTTTCACTGCATGTTACTGTACTATGTTTCTTTTGCCTTCAATAAAAACCGTTTAAAAAGAAAAGAATTTATGATGTTGTTTAAATATACTAAATATCTGACTAGAGAAGGGAATTAAATTAAATTTAAAATATGTAAAAAAAGGTTTATTTTTTACGAAAATGTTCTGGCTCTTTGTTCAAATTCCTTCTCTAAGTTTAAAAAGGCTTGGGAATGCTGGACTCTAATGTTATCTAACTGATTCCCTGTACGGTGGTTGCCTTTATCATGTTGTTGATTGTTCTGTTAGTGATCTTCTCATGTTTATAAAGGTCCTCGTGTATTTGAATGTACTGATTGCCAATTCACTATGGTTTTGGATATGTGTCCTTTCTACTACTTGTTACTAGTTGTTGTGTTTTCTATAAACTCAATAAAAATGTATTGAAAGAAAACAAAAGTTTTTTTTTTTTTTTTTGCTAGTCTTGGGAGCCCGCTCATTTCCCTTAGTCAAATGCAGTAACTTTAAAAGTTGTGGTACTTTAGAGTGCAAATTATTTTTATTTGAAGGCATGCTTTTGAATCAAATAATACTCAAAAGATTAGCTGTAAATATAGCAATGAAAAGAGAAGTACAGGTTTCTAAAAAAAATAAACATTCATACTTACTAGGGATGGGCGAACAGTTCGGCACGAGCATGAGTTCAGGCCGAACATTTGTCTGTTTGGCAAACACCCGAATTTGCACCGTGTTTTTCTCCTCAAAGTTTGTGTAAAGTGGCGCATCTGTAGCATGTATAGATCTTGCTACAGCAAAAATGACATTTCTAAAGAAAAAAAATGAGTCAAATCACATTTAAAATAAAACGCGGTTACTATTGCCGGCTCCAGGCTATTAAAAATTTTAAGAAATAAAGGGCATGGGGTCCCCAAAAATCCATACCAGACCCTTATCTGGGCACGCAGGCTGGCAGGTCAGGAAAGGGGAGGGGATGAGCGAGCACCCCCCCTCCAAATCATACCAGGCCACATGCCCTCAACATAGGGGGGTGCTTTGGGGAAGGGGGTAGAAGGCTCTGCCCCACCCCAGAGCACCTTTTCCCTATTTTGCTGGGGACAAGGGCCTCTTACTGACAACCCTGGGCTGTGGTTGTTGGGGTCTTTGGGTGGGGGGCTTATTGGAATCCAGAGGCCCCCTTTAACAGAGGGGCGCCCAGATCCTGCCCCTCCTATGTGAATGGGTATCGAGTACATAGTACTCCTACCCATTCACCAAAAAAGTTTACAAAAAAATAAACACAAGTTTTTGACAAGTCCTTTATTCATTTTTATTGTTGAGCTTTAAGCATCTTTGCTCCTGAAAAACAATTGCTTTTTCAATTTTTTTTTATTGATACATGTCCCCCAGGGCATTACCCATACCAATTTTATGGCAAATAACTTGCATTTAAGCCCTCAAAATGGGCACTTTGATTTTTCCTGTTCAGCTCTCAAAGACTTCAAAGGGGTTCACCATTCGGGTTAGAACATTTCCCCTGTTCGTGAGTTCTGCAAACCGAACAGGGGGGTGTTCAGCCCAGCCCTAATACTTACCTATGTAGATGCAGCATCAGTATGATGCTGCATTTTTCTCCTACCACCTCTACACCAAGAACTGAGTGATCAAAGACTTCTGATCGCTCAGCTCTTGGTCTTCAGTGAGCAGAGAGACGGTGATTGTCAGTCAAAGGAGCAGCTGGCTCAGGCTCTTCAGTGGTGCACTGAGAGGCTAAACCAGCTGCTGGTCAGGCATCTGGGTGGACCCTGATATTATTGTTAAGTTCACCTAATGGTGGTGGACAAGAACACTATAATCACCAGTCATCTAATGGAGAATTTATAGAAAATCCCTGCATTATTTATACTGCAGGTATTGGAGAACTTTTGGTGTTAATGGACATTTTATGCACTATATTTGGTATATATATATATACATATATATATATATATATATATATATATATATATATATATATATAGTGATTTATCATAAGCCATTTTATGCACTTTATTTGGTTTATATGTGTCTAGTGGTTTACCTTAAGCCATTTTTGCGGCACTTTGATAATTTCTATGCACTATAAATAATTATACAATCGATTGAATTAATATATGATTGCAGGAGCGCGGTTTGTCAATTTTGATTTTGCTCACATTTCAGGCATTCGTTCCTTATAACCAGCTGCTTCATAAAACTTAGTTGTACAAGTTCTTTTTGCACAATATCTATATTTTGAATAATTATTAATTTCAGGGTGTACAGGTAGAGGATAATACCCATATATCCAATCTAAGGATCCCTGCAGAGCCTAGACTAGCCTGCTGTTGGCTGAATTTGGGTCACAGAAGTGCAGAACTATGTGCTCCATAATTTTCTTCAGATTTTCCTTTGCCAGTTTTATTCAAAGGGTGATCAAAAGTACATTAAAGCAATTTAATAAATCAAAGTATATTCAAATATTTTTACCATAGTTACCTTGAACTTTAATGTTTTCATCACATTAATGCTGTAAAGCATGAATCCTATTTAAAATGTCATTTTTATCTTGATCCTCTGTCTAACTCTGTTAACAGAAAATATCACTTCACTGTCACCAAAAAAATATTTCCTCACATAGCCTCTTTCTAAAATATGAACACATAAATAATCCTTGCACTTGGCCCAAATTTTGGTGGAAATGTTCAGTCAGGTTTCCTTATGTTCAGTCACATTTTGGGACCCCATCTCAATTTGATTTGCATAGTAGATTATGAGAAAACATCAGTATGTATTTTACCCAGGACATTTTAAATATAATTTGACGAAATATAAAACGACTTAACCATAAAATATAATGCAGATTTGACAAGTCTTTGAGGATTGTATAAGGAAAATGCTAAATTGGTCTTAAAGAATATTTCCTTGGTTCTAAAATTTTCTGTAATGTGGACTATAAAGTTAGCATTCATTAAAGTGGTTGTTAGGGCACAAGGTTTTTTTATCTTCATGCATTCAATGCATGAAGGCAAAAACCCTTCTGTGTGCAGCAGCCCAGCCCCCCCCCCCCCAATACTTACCTGAGCACCCTCTTAATCCATTAAAGTCCATGACAGCCCTGCCTCTCCAGGGACTTGCACACCTGATTGGCTTTTGGCAGCATTCTGTCAATTGCAGCCAGTGAGTCAATCAGGAGATGGAGGGGGCGGGACCGACCCACGTCTCCATGTGTGAATGGACACACAGGGTGGTGGGTCGGGATCGCTCCTGCTTTCGTGCCCCCAGATCAAGCTGCTTGCTGCGGGTGCACCCGAAGGAAGGAGCCAGGAGGGCTGGCATGGGACCTGAGAAGAGGAGGTCCTGGGCTGCTCTGTGCAAAGCCATTGCACAGAGCAGGTAAGTATAACATGTTTGTTATTTAAAAGAAAAAACACAAGGCTTTACTATCACTTTAAAGCCTAACTCGATTTTCTAGAAATACATAAAAACTAAAAACCCTAACACCTGCAAATACACAAAGCAGCTTTCTCTGTAATATAAATTTTCTCCCAAGTACTGTCCTCCAGACATTCAGCTTGGTCCAGCAGCACTGCTCCTTTTCTGGGTTGAATAATGTACAACCTTTTTCAACCACTTCATGTAAATACCAGGCTACCATTGTTACACTCCCTTGGGGTGCGTCGACACACAGCCATTGCTCGCAATGGAATGCTGCATAGGAAGGCACCTATATGCCACAATGCAGCTGAGAAGGCTGCACACTGTTGATATTGGAGAAGAGGAACACACCACCATTAACATGACCAGCTGAAATTGTTTTGGGATTATGGTATTATACTGTATGTAATTGAAAAGGGGTGCAAGGAAGGTTTAGTGTGTTTGAAACTGTAGTTGGACTTTCAATGGGTTGCTAGTTTAACTGAGATGGCAATTAAGGAGTGTCAGAAAGGGTGGCAGTCTAGAAAAAATGATTTTCCTCATGCTTTTGGTATTTTCAGTTTGTACATGCAATCATTTTGGATAGTGTTTTGGAGAAGCGAAAAACAACTTTAAGTGGGTATAATTGAAACTGAAAAAAAAAAACGTTTTTTTTATCTTATAGCCAATATTTATGTTAACATTCTGCCGATGTTGGGACTTCCAACTAGTCTCAGCAGCCAGCGTGTATTTAGAGTCAGAAACCTTTGCTTGCTTCATATTAGCATCAGTTTAGGGAGCATTTTTTCTTTGTATTTGTACACATCTTTTTGTATACAAATTTGCAAAATGTATGTCAAGCAGAATATTTTTTTTCGAGTTTTGGATAAAGTAGGGAAAGTTTTCCTGGTAGAACATTGTCAGGAAGCAAGGATGAATCTCTCTAATGGAGCCACAGTATAAACCTGGCAGGGGTTCCAATCCTTCTCCACTTTATTAATTTTTTCTTGTATAATGTATACATATACTGTGGGTGGGGGGGCAGTGAAAAACCTGTTCCAATTCAGTCCTTGAGTACAGCATTAAATAACTCACCACTTATCCAGTCCAAGTTCCTAAATTATTCGTTTCCTATGTTTTGGACACTGCCAACTCTTTTCATCTTGCAACTTTACTTTTAGCATACACTTTTCCATTATATGATTATCACAGTGATACTTATTTACAGTCA
The DNA here is from genome assembly GCF_965119305.1 of Pelophylax lessonae. NCBI lineage: Eukaryota > Metazoa > Chordata > Amphibia > Anura > Ranidae > Pelophylax > Pelophylax lessonae. The sequence goes on from NC_138775.1 coordinate 155,500,208, forward strand.
AGGGAATACAAAATAGGAAGTTTGGACATATTTTTTTCCTGCTAACATTCAAAGAAAATAACCCGATTACATCAAAGCCTGGCAATGACTGGCAATGAATTACTTCACAGACTGACACTTTCTACTTTTAACTTGGTGTTTGTTACAAGGTTATTGAAATTTGCTACAATTCTTACTGGAATATAGTGTGTAGATGTGATGCTCTGACATTTTCATTGTCTGCTAGATTGATTTTCTACTCATTACTCTTGCCACCTGTTTGCAAGTCCAAGTGTGAAGGCTGTAACAACAAATCAACTCGGCAGAAATATTGAGTTGTCTATCTCATCTTATTTGTAGTGTATCAATGCCAATGTCAGACAAAATAAAGCAAACTACAAAGTGTTCATGCATCCCAAACTGAATCCAAAGCTTGCAATATCTAAAATACAAACTACTCTAGTCATCAAGATGCTAGTTAAAGGAAACCTGAAATGGTAGAACTATGGAGGTTGCCATTGTTGACCTCTTCTTTGGAAAATGCTAATTGCCAGCTGTCATGCTGCTCTCACAAATGTAGTGCTATTCATTAGCATGCTGATCAGTTATGACTGAATGGCAACAGTGTTTGTTGTGAGACATGAGCTTTGGATTCAGAATGACCTAGAATTCGGTGAAAATGTTGACTATTCAGCACTCAGTGAATGAGAAAACCAAAATGGGGTGTTTGTTCACTGTGCCAAACCTCCAGTTGGAGCAGGAAGTGATGTAATTTGCAGCAGTATTACCAACACTTTTTAATGCTACAGCTTCCTGTTCAGACTGGCTGTTAGGGAGCTGGTGGCCATATTTAGTAAAAAACTTTAACCAAGTATGGTCCTGTACATATTTGGTCAATGACATCACGCACCATTCCTGCCCCTTTGGTTACAATCACCTGTTATCCTCAGCAGTAGGCGTGTTTTTTTCTTTTGACAGGTTCTCAAACATAATTTATCATATCCAATAAGGATCCGCATCACTAGGCAACATGATTGACAATAGATTACCTTTGTTGGACTTTTTTTTTTTTCAATAAAGGACTTGTCAAAATTTGTGGTATGTTTATATACTGTTTACATTTTTTGTAAATGAGTAGGAGAGCTATGTAGCCCGTACTAATTCAGTCAAGAGAGAGAGTATTTGGGGCTGTCTAATATTTAAAAGGGGCTTCCAGATTCCAATAAATACCCCACCCACAGTCCCCCCTCCCCCAACCCCTGGGCTAGGGTTGTGGGGAAGTGGCATGTGTTTCCATAGGGAACAAGTTGCTTTTTTAGGGGGGGGGGGCTAGCAAGGCACCCTCCCCATATTGAGGGTGTGTGACCTGGTATGAATCAGAAGGAGAGGGCCCACACTCCCTCCCTTTTCCTGGCAACCGAGGCTGCATGCTTTGATGGAGGTTTGATATGGATTCAAAGAGGGAACCCATGTCATTTTGTAAATGGTGTATTCCCTTAAGATCAATGGCAGATTCGATAGGTTTGGTGTGGATTTTGGGTGGGTATTACACAATTTCTTTTCTTTCTTTTTTTTTTTTGTCGGGGGTCTCCCATTTTTTTTCGATTATTGTAATTTTTATTAAGAGTAAAACAAGAAACAGTGATAAACAGTAAGTATCATTGTATAAATGTCATTGTATAAATATCGTAATTAAATTCAAACAGATATTTACAAACTCTGTGAAACATGTAATCTGAGTCTAAATGTAAAGCCGGCTTAGGTGTGTCAAGAGCAAATACTTACACTCTAGAGAGCATGCAGTGATACACAGGACTCAGACCTGTCAAATGATTTAACACAAAAAAGTAAAAGAAATTATCATAGGAAATCTATAGCTATAAAAAAGGGGGTAAGGAAAAACGAGTCTACCAGTGGGTGCCCATTCCATGCTGTACACCTGTAGCACGCACATCTTGGAAGACAAAGGGATCAAAGAACAAAGATCAACCTGCTAGATAAGATATAATTAGGTATCATTGGGGGATTGTGCAATGCAGTGTCCCATATACCCCATACTTTATTGAATTGGAGTAGGGTTTCCTCATTTAGGGCTCTTAAGTATTCCATAGCCCATATCTCAGATATAGTGGTAATGGGATGATTTTGTGATGGTGCCTCTACTGATTTCCAGTGCCTAGGAATTAAGCATCTAGCTGCTGTTAGAAGATGTGTAGCCAATATTTTGGAGCTTTTTGATAACCTTTATATGGAAGGCCTAAAAGGTAGTGCATAGGGTCTAGAGGTAGGTTCATATCTAAGACTTGTTCCAATACTCCTTTCACTATTGCCCAGAACCGCTGTATTTGGGGACAGGACGAGAAGATGTGTACCATGGATCCAACATCTCCAGTGCATCTCCAGCATGATGCTGGACTGGGTGAATTTATAGTGTGCAGAAGTGGTGGGATTTTATACCAATGTATCAAAATGTTGTAAATGTTTTCCTTATAAGTTACACATCTGGATGTTTTGGATGTGGCCTTCCAGATCATTCGCCAGCTGACTAAAGTTATAGGACAGTTGAGAGCTTCTGCCCATATTCTTATATATATGTGTGTGTGTGTGTCTTCTTCAAGGGGGGTAGTGGTTGAGAGTAATTTATATAATCTAGATAATCGGTGTGTCTGGTTTGGGCCTTGCAGGCAAATGTGTTCAAAGTCTGTGGGTTATTCTAAGGACAATGTGGGTTTCAGAGTATGGAAGAAGTGTTGAAACTGAAAATTAAGGATGATCGAACTTTTGAAAAGTTCGGTTCGGCCAGAACATCCGAACTTCCCGAAAGTTCGGCCCGGATTTCAGAACCCCATTGAAATCAATGGGACCCGAACTTCGGTAATCAAAAAACACCATTTTGAAGCCCCAAAACCCAATAAATGCCCCTAAAAAGTGCCTAGGGTTCTGGGTCATGCCCCATTAACTATTAATCACACAAAAAAAAGTTCTTAAAAATTGTCATTTTTGATAAAAAAGCCAATTATTGAAAAATTAAAAAAAAAAAAAAAAAAAAAAAAAAAGAGTTTTTTTGATTTTTACTTTGGATTTCAGATCTGGGGGGGTCTAAAAAGTGTACATGTGAAGTTTCAGCTCTGTAGCATGTCCAGAACCATAAAAAAAAGATCGTTTGTATTAGAAAACTTTAAGCACAGGAATATGGCTTGTCTGCTGTAACACCTTGCCGGTTGAATAGAAGGCATTTTTTTGGGTTCTTTGCAGTCAGGAAAAACATCTGAACTTGTGTATAGTGGTACTGTACACAAGTTCTGATGTTTTGCCTGCCTCCAAAACCCCCCAAAAAATGCCAGCAAAAACACACCTGGGCATTTTTTTTTTACGCTAGCGTTTTTTTTGGCATTTTTTGGGGTTCTTTTGAGGCAGGCAAAACATCTGAACATGTGTATAGGGGGTATATATAGACATATATGTCTGAATATATACCCCTAGACATATATAGGTGTGATAGTAGCAGAAATATATTACTGTAAATGATTTCATTAGCGCAAGCATTTATTTCTGCTACTATCACACCTATATATGTCTAGGGGTATATATTCAGACATATATGTCTATATATACCCCCTATACACATGTTCAGATGTCATGTCTGACATCAAACATGTCCTCAAAAAAGCACTGGCAGTGGCAGCCCCTGCAGCATAAAAAATGCTAGGCTGGTGAGAAGCCATATTCCAGTTCCGAAGCTATTCAGAGAAATGATCATTTCTCTATAGCGGTCACCCTGCTATGGAGGGGTTTTGTCACCCTGCCATAGCAGTCACTGCCAGTTAACCCTACACTACACTACGGTCCCCTGACACTTAACACTTTCCCTACAGAAACTACATTTTTGAAGCTAACTTAAGTGTAAAGGAGCACTCTAACTACACTAGATATCCCTTTCCTCACACTAAAAATAGCTAAATGACACTTTTAAAGTAAAATTAACAGAACTGCTTCCACTCTCTTCCTTGTCCAGTATAACAATGCTGGGAATATGACGGGGGCGATCTTATATACTGGGGGGCGTATTCACTAATGATTGGTCTAGGGACCCCCTAGTCACTCCAATCACATTCCTAGCATTCTCCTGCCCCCTCAATTGGCTTTTGCTAATGGTTCTGGTCCAATCACGGGCTTTTAAAGCCCATTTCCTGAAGCATTGCATTTTGGGCGGTTCTGGTTGCCGAATTCCGAACTTTTTGGGCAAAAAGTTCTAAATTCGGCCGAACCTCGAACACCCAATGTTCGGGCCGAACCGATGGTGGACCCGAACCGTTCGATCATCCCTACTGAAGATATGCATAAAAAGAGTGAGATGGTAAGGTATCTTTCTGATTTCTCAGATCTTCGAAGGACATCAATAACTAGATGTTGAAGCTGAAATATATCAGTTTGTGCCCAGGGCAACTTATGAGTATATGACAGACTGTCAGGTATGGCAGGATTATATAAGGTGTTAGTCAAATAAGAGCATGGTGTTGTTGGGGCATAAGTTTTGTTACATTTGCGCCATATTTTCCTTGTAAAAGTCATGGAATTTAATAGATTAATAGAGGGTGAAGAAGAAAATTCAGTAGGATTTAACAAAGAGGAGAGATGTATCGGAAATATTTGGCTAAGTTAAATTTCTGTCCAACGATTCCCTGGGAGCCTAATCATTCTTGATAGGGTCTGTCTGAGATGGGTGGCTAAATCGTTGATAGGATATTGATCTCTCTAAACATTGATTTATTGCAGAAAATAATCATTTACATGTATTTGCAATGCTTTATGGAACTAAGGCTAGGAGACTGCTTTTAACTTACATTCAGTGTTACATCCTTTACACAAGAAATGGCTTGCATAAAAAAAGGGAGGTGTTACAGTTCATCGTTCACTTTGTTCATGATCGGTCTTTGCGAATCTGCTGAACTCTAAGGAGTACTGTATGCTTATTTTTCTACCCAAACTTCACATACCTCTTCAGATGTACTTGTTGTGAATTTCTCTCATTGTATATGTACTTTGCTTGTAACCATATGTAAGCAGAGTAAAGAGAAGGCGCCACTCAGTGAAGCAGTTATAACAAATTTATTAAGCTCATATCAAGACTTACATAAAAGCAAAAAGTGGAGCGTCATGACCCGGCGTCCTTCCTAATTCACCGTGTACCTGTTGTGAAAGCTGCCAGCAGCCTAAACCAATCTGGGGGCTGAATCAGAGTGTGGCTGTGGTGAACCGCATACCTCACAAACAAAAACATGAAGAAAAAAAAACTAAAAAAAAAAAATGTATAAAAAAAAAAAAAACTATTGGATCTATGCCCTGGGCGTCCTCTCGCCTGGAGGACTTAATAAAGAACTTGAAGTCCATTTTTTCATGTTTTTTCATAACTCAGCTGTTTAGATTCTTTTGAGGGAATTTTTTGGAGTGGTGTTCCATTTTACATTATTAGTGTTATATATTATATATATATATATATATATATATATATATATATATATATATATATATATATATATATATATATATATATATATATATATATATGTATATATATATATATATATATATATATATATATATATATATATATATATATATATATATATATATATGTGTATATATATATATATATATATATATATATATATATATATATATATATATATAATTATTTTTTTTTTTTGTTTTAAGTTTCTTAGTTTCTTTAATTTTTAATTTTTTTTTTATTTTTTTTTTAAAAATTGTTCACTGCACCATGTGCCTGGTATAAATTAGTGTATGGTTATGTATGCTAGTATTCATTATAGTTTTTTAATGCCTTTTAAATATTGTTTAAATATTGCCTTTTAAAAAACAAACAAAAAAAAAACATGTGCTTTAGTGCATGTTCCCCAGGGCAGTGTCCAGAGCCTCCCCCCTTGCCTAATAATCTTGAAAATGGCAATACTGGTTTTAAACATTCCTCTCCCATTAACGTTAATGCCATTTAATATTCAGAACTTCAGCACAGTTTGACAAACCACCCACAAATTGAACCCAAGTACTTCCACTACTATTTATTGCATACTTGTTCCAGCTCAGTAATTCACAAACCACAGAAGCAAAAGACTGGCAAATAACTATAATTTTCAGATCAACAGTGGCAACCAATATACACTTTATTACCAAAAGTATTGGGACACTTACCTTTACACGCACATGAAATTTAATGGCATCCCAGTCTTAATCCTTAGGGTTCAACATCGAGTTGGCCCACCCATTGCAGTTATACCAGCTTCAACTCTTCTGGGAAGGCACTCCACAAGGTTTAGGAGTGTGTCTATGGGAATGTTTGACCATTCTTCTAGAAGCGCATTTGTGAAGTCAGGCATTGATGTTGGAGGGAAGGCTTGGCTCGCAGTCTGCACTCAATTCATCCCAAAGGTGTTCTATCGGGTTGAGACCAGTCAAGTTCCTCCACCCCAAACTTGCTCATCCATGTCTTTATGGACCTTGCTTTGTGCACTGGTCCATATCATTTGGTGAAAGGGGTTTATGGTGTGGGCTATGTTTTTCAGGGGTTGGGTTTGGTCAGCATACCAAGACATTTTGGACAATTTAATGCTCCAAACTTTGTGGGAACAGTTTGGGGATGGCCCTTTCCTGATCCAACATCACTGTGCCCCAGTGCACAAAGCATCATCCATAAAAACATGGATGAGTCAGTTTGAGGTGAAGAAACTTGACTGCCATCTGATGACGTCACAGATGAACATGGTAACATGGTGGCATGGTACCCAGCAGGATAACACTGGATCCTCTGTATGGGTGAGTATTTAAAGTGTAGCCAGCTCAGCATCAGGTAGGCAGGGGACCAAAAAAAAAAAAAATAATAGGGGGATGAATTCCTCTTTAATAGGAGGGTGAGGTGTTATTTAGTCCTAATTAGGAATAAAATAAAAAAGCTGCACATAAAAAATAAATGCAGCACCACATCTAAGATCTGTTAGCTGAAATAAATATTTTTTTTGCTCCAAGTTTTAGATTCACTTTAACTCATATGTTTTGGACCAGACTTTCCCTCAAGATATTTGGTACATATTTATTTCCTCCAGACTATGCAAAAAGTATTTTTAACAACATAAGCTTTTGAGTGGCTTAAATAAATATTTAGCTTTTAAAACATATTAAACTAGCATGGACATTGCTTAATTATATTATCAAGTAAAATTCTTTTAAAAGTGTTGGTAAGAGAGAGATGATTTATAGATAGTTTGTGATTTATTTGTGCATGGGTCTGACGGAAATTTTACTTTCTTGGTCCCATCCTTGCTTTAAAGGCCAACCTCTACAGCTGACATTATTACTTTCCTTTTTCTTTCATTGTGATTCCCAGATGCTTTTCAGCTGAGACCATCTTAAGGTAAGGTAAGTGGTTTCTGTAAAGTGGAATCACAGTAGTATACAGTGCTGTATGTAAAATCTAAATATACAGTATAAGGATGCCATAAAAATGAGAGGGATCCATTGCTGAGCATTGTATAGAGTAAAATGAGAATTAATATGCTGGAGAAATTCCTGTGCTAAATTCTAGATTTAATTTGCAGCTCTGATACATTATACAGTACAAATATGGTGTGGAATAAGTATAAGATATATGCATATACATATTAATAAATGATAGACGTTTTTAAGTATAGATTCTGGATTTAGGCCTTTTATAGACTTTATCACTGAAGATAAACCTCACCCTACCTATGCAGAACTAAATTTCAGCTCTTTAAAAATTGTCTCTGTATGATAAAAAAACATGCTTACAAATCAATGCAGACCAGTCTTGTCTTCCTTTCAGCTGACATTCTACTTGTGTTTCTCTGCTTCCTTGCTGACATCTCTTGTAACTCCTGTTTTGGAATTTTTGCACATGTTCAGACACACTATGTCTGAGCATGTGCAGGATCTTGCACATGCTCAGGCATGCTGTGTGTCTCTGCACTGAAGCACTGCCTCTTGGGATGTGTGATATGGACATCCAATGAAACTGACCCTATGTCATCCGTGCATTGGCAAAGTTGCGGTAGTAAAAAAATAAGAGATACTGTATAAACTTTTCATGGGTGAATGCCTTCTTTATGTAAGGAAATGTCATAGGTATGTCACAAGAATAAGCTTTTATTTCAGCACTATGCCCTGAGTAAGTCGGTTGAAACTTACTGGCATGTTATATTATCAGAGTATGTCCACTCTAATTTCCATCTGACAATTTAAGGATGATGGTCAGTGGTTCACTATCAACAGCAACTTACTGTATATACTAGGGCACAAAAATGAGGGCACTAAGAAGACCTTAGGTTGGGGCAGAGGCTTCATTAAATCACAGGTGATCAGGAGTCTCAGTGAAAATCTAGTGCTGGGAAAATGGTTATATCACACATCTTATCTGAAATATCCTCATGTCAGTAATAGGTCTTAAAGTGGTTTTAAAGGCAGAAAGTTTTTTTTTTTTTATCTTAATACATTTTATGCATTAAAATAAGCCTTCTATGTGCAGTAGCTCCCCTCAACCCCCCTACTATTTACTTGAGCCCATTCTCTATCCAGCAATATCCACAAGTGCCTCAGCTGTCCAGGACTCTCTCTCTCCTGATTGGCTGAGACACAGCCATGGCACCTCTGGCTCCCACTGCTGTCAATCAAGCTCAGTTACCCAATCAGGAGAGAGAGGGGGCATGGCTGAATGGCAGCTCCTTGTCTGAATGGAGACACAGCTGCAGCTTGGCCTGGGTTCCCCCATATCAAGCTGCTTGCTGTAAGGGGCACTAACAGGGGGGAGGGGCCAGATGCCGAAGAGGGACCTGAGAACAGGAGGATCTGGGCTGCTCTATACAAAACCACTGCACAGAACAGGTAAGTTTAATATGTTTGTTATTTCATAGGAAAAAAAGTGAGACTTTACAATCACTTTAATCACATATACTTCAACTATCACATGGCCATGTCAGGGAAAATCTGTCGGGAGCTGCTACATAAAATGGTATAGGTAATTGATCTGTTGTATTCCTTAGTGAAATTGTAATTAACCATTTAGGAGTGAATTTTGGATAATTTCTATATTGAGGTTTTGGGTTTACCTTATATACAATATAACTGAAGGAAACTGTTTTCAACTGATCCTTAATTTTTAATTAAAAGCATAAAATGTATTTGTAAAGAATTGTAAAGAATAATGAAACGTCTTAAACATCATTCATTTTTTGTGGAAATGTTTTTTTTTCTACATACAAACTCATCCTCTTAAAGTGGAAATAATACATGTATTTGTTGAAATACAAAAGTCTTCTTACTTAGAAACAGTTGTTCAGTTCTATTGTTGTCCAACAGTATGTTCTTGCTGATTTAAAGCAGAGTATTACATGTAACTACATTTGATAATAAGGTAATATGCTATGCTTTTGAATATCCAATTTCATAATATTTTATCTTAATGTGGCTGTTAAACCAGGAAGTGTCATTTCTACAATCCCCTCTATTACATTAACTATTGTGCCCAGTGTATGTGGTTTTGTAAAAATGAGCCGTTCTATACTGTATTTCCAAACGCCGCTCGGCACTCACATGCCTGGCTGCCTCTCTCCTCTCCCAGTCTGACAGCTACAGTGGGAGGGGCTGAGAAACCCCTGCTGACGTTAGCTGGGAGAAGGAGAGGAGGAGAGAGGCGGCCAGTCATGTAAATGCCTAGCGGCGCTTAGAAATACAGTATAGAACGGCTTGTTTTTACAAAACACATACACTGGGCACATCAATTAATGTAATAAAGGGGATTGTAGACATGAAACTCAGAAATGATAGCAGCAGTCGGGGCTGACAGACAGGGAGGGGAGGGGGGAGGAGGACAAAGCAGGGCTGCGGATGACGGAGTCACGTAAACTGACCACAGTGTCAGGGCTCAGCAGCAGTGATAAACCGTAGTAAGCTTACAGGGGGAACAGCAGAATGAGCCAGGATCAGCCAGGTATTTTATATGATACAGGGGGCCAAATTACACAGTGCAAGCACTGTGCTGTATACCATGCTTTAACCACTTGCCGACCAGCCGCCACCTATATTTGGTGGCAGGTCGGCAGGTTCCCACAAATCGCCCTATCTGTACGGTGGTTCGCAGAAACGATCCTGGGGGTGCGCACCCACCCGCAAGCGGGAAGCCAATCCACGGGGCCAGTGGCCTTGATTGCCCCTGAGCACCCGCGATCGCTCCCTGTGAAGAGAGAATGGCGGTCTGCTGTTGTAAACACACCAGGCAATTGTTCTCTCAGGAATCAATGCAGAGCTCCTGTGTTCCTCCTATTTAGGAACACAGGTCTCTGTGTTGATTTTATAAGCCCTTTCCCCCACAGTTAGAAAACATCCCCTAGGCTCACATTTAACCCCTTTGATCGCCCCTGGGTTAACCCCTTCCCTGCCAGTGTCGATATTAGAGTAACAGTGCATATTTTTAGCACTGATTACTGTAGTAATGTCACTGGTCCCCCCAAAAGTGTAAAAAATGTCAGTTAGGGGTCACAGTCTGGCTAAAAATTGCTGATGGCCGCTATTACTAGTAAAAAATAAATAAATAAATAGAAATTACATAAATCTTATCCCTAGTTTGTAGCTGCGATAACTTTTGCGCAAACCATTTAAAATATGCTTATTGGGATTTTTGTTACCAAAAATATGTAGCAGAATACAAATTGGCCTAAAATGCTGAAAAAATAGATTTTTAATTTTTTTCGGGAATGTTATATAGCAGAAAGTGAAAAATATTGTTTTATTTTCAGAATTGTCGCTCTTTTTTTGTTTATAGCGCAAAAAATAAAAGTCATACAGGTGATCAAATACCAGCAAAAGAAAGCTCTATCTGTGGGAAAAAAGAACATGAATTTTATTTGGGTACAGCGTCGCACGGCCACGCAATTGTCTGTTAAAGTAACGCAATGCTGAATCACAAAAAATGGCCTGGTCATTAAGGGGGAAAATCTTATGGGTCCAGAAGTGGTTAAAGGAACAGGATCCATTTTTTTTTTTTTTTTTTAGGGTTACAAATACTTTAATGTACTGTAGATTTTAGCTCTGTGTTCTTTTTCAGCAACAGTTTAGGTTTGTTAATAAAACTCTTGTTTCCAAAAATGTTTAAGGGTCTACTTTTTCAATAGGTACTTGCAAGTGTAAGGTAAGATGAGGCTTGCTGGAAGTCACTTTTATTTTTTAGATCCCAAAAGGAATGTATCCTTAGTTTCTCAATATTTTACAGAGGTGGGTATATTGATTGGGGAAATTAATATAAAATTTCAGGAGATACAACAAGTAATTAAGAAAAACAAGAAACGTTTATACTGTTAAAACAATTATTAGAAGTTGCTCACAATTGTTTTAATAGTATAATAGAATTTCACTTTAGTTGGGTACACATTATGTAAGTTACAGCCAGCTCCTGAAGAAATTTAGTACATGAGTGGTCCTGTCAGTAACCTCCCACCACTTTTGATTGAACAAATAAAGGATACAGGCAGAAATGTGCAGACCCAATACTGCCTGTACACAATGAGATGCAGCCGAGGACTGGCTGTCAGAATATGATAGTCACAGTGGGAGATTTATTCATCTGTGCTGTATACCATGGATGGGGTAATATGTTAGACTATTTTATTTCAGCCTACAGGGTAACCGACATGAGTATACTCAGCTTCTGAGAGCAATTTTTTAAAGAGGTTGTAACATTTTTGAAAGGAAAATGTAACAAAGCATACACCTTCAAATGTGTGCTTGCCTTAATCCATAACAACTAGTCTGGATCCTGGCTGCTCTTTCCTTCCCCAACAGTCAGCATCTGTCACTTATGACTATTTTTGCCAACACTAGACAATCCATGGCAGCCAGCAAACTCCAGTGGTTTCTACCTGATGCTGGCTGGTGGGAGTGTATTTAGGTACTCTGCTACTAAGTACTCCAATGTTTGCTTGCTACTAGATACTGCTAGAAATTATCCTGGTCCTGCTCCTGCCCTGTTCACTGTACCCTGTATCCCGCTGCCTTGTACCAGCTCCCCCGTATTCCTGATCCCAGTTTTGTTTTCCCCTTCCCATCTGCTCCATGCACCTCTAGTTTTCCCCTTCTTTTTGGTGTTCCCCATTTTGTATATATTGTATATAATTAATTGTTAGTTAGGCTTCTGTTTGTTAGTTATTAGTCAGGTATTCTGTCACTGGGTTTTTAGTTCACTTTTTTCATGTTTGCTGTGTGCTGGTGTTTGGAAGGAGTTTGTGTCACTGTAAATAAATCTCACTTAAAGAATAGACAGTCTGGTCCCAGTTTCCTGAGTGTAGACTCATATAGCTGGCTGTTGACATATCAAAAGTCCCCATTTTAAAAAACTTGCAAATATATATATATACAATATAAATATGCAAGTTATTGGTCATAAAAAGGGTATGGGGCCGGGGTACTGCCCTGGGGACATGTACTATTGGTAAAAAAACACTGTTAAAAAAGATTGTTTTTAAAGGAGTAGTTATTTTAATTATGCTTAAAGTGAAACAATAAAAATGAAAAATTAATTTACATATAGTGGCTGGGGGGACCCCTTAGCTTGCCGGTAAATTGGTGGATCTGTACAATGTAAATAACCTGCTGCAGCAAAACTGACATATATAAAGAGAAAAAAAGTGCATTTAAATTGCAGTTAATACAATACCATTACCGGTGTAACATTAAAAAACCCTACCCTGTGAAAATTCCCTACCCTCGTCGCTTCCTGTGAGGGTACGTCATTCAACAGCTGAGCAAATTCCCAGTGCACATGCTCACAGCTGAGGAGGGTAGGGAATTTTCATGTGGTAGTGTTTTTTAACCTTACACCACGTCATTTATCAGCTGTTGCAGCGCGTCCCACTGCACACGCCCAGCTGCTAAATTAAATCATCTCGGAGACTTCCCTCATCAGCAGGTGCGGCGTCCCAAATGAGTGACTGTTACGTTCTAAAACACTGTAGCCGTGATTTATATTTTCATAGACCCGCTGCCGATTTAGATTTCCTGGAGCAGAGATGAGGGAAGTCTGACGGGTTGGAGCCGAGATGATTTCAAGCAGCAACAGCTGATGAATGAGGCAGGGTTCCGTGAAGAAAATTCAGTGAATGAAAATTCCCTACCCTCCGCAGCTGTGTGCATGCACACTGGCATGCAGCTCAGCTGATGTATGATGTACCCTCACCGGAAGTGACGAGGGTAGGGAATTTTCACGGGTAGGGTTTTTCCCGGAACGCTGGCAATAGAAAAATGTTTTAAAAAAATGGAGTGGTGGTCCCCCCAATCCATACCAGGCTCTTTGAGATTGCTCCAAAGGTTTCAATCACATTGTTCACTCCAGACAGGGATGACTCCTCTCCTCTCCACATTGTTAGAAAAAAGGTTGATCCAATGAGATTTTCCAGTGATTTGAATATCCTATATGGATGTGGCAGACCTAATAGTCTCCACAAATGGTTCCATGACCAGTGAAAAAATTAGGGGGGAGAAAGGGCATCCCTGTCTGGTGTCATTCGTAATAGCAAAGGCATCAGAGAGTACCAAGGAAGTGAAAACCTGTGCAAATGGGTTTGTATATAAAGGTAAAATAGCCGACAGGATAAATTCTCCAAATTCAAGACGTATAGTCTAAAGTACTCCCAATGGACTCTATCAAAAGCCTTTTCTGCATCGAATGCAAGAAAGACTGTTGATAGTTTGCAGCTTTCGGCTAAGCAAAGTAGATTCAGCATTCTACATGTAGCATCTGTTGCTTGTTTTTCCTTCACAAACTCAACTTGGTCTGGTGCTATCAAATCCGGGGTCACTTCTGCAATTCAGTTAGCAATAACCTTTGAGTAGACCTTAAGGTCCGTTTTTAGGAGGGAGGTTGGCCTAACATTTTGCGGTGCATTTGGCTCTTTTCCTGATTTGGATAGTGTTACAATTAAGGCCTTGAGCATGTCTGTTGGAAATGAACCAGAGGATGCCATTGAATTAAAAACCTCTCCTAAATGAGGAACTAATATATCTTGGAGGGTACTGTAAAATTATGCTGAAAGACCATCCGCATCTGGGGATTTGTTCAATGCCAAAGTCCTCAGAACTTTGCCTATCTCATCAGAAGTAAAGGGGGCATTTAAATGTTCTAGCACTAACAGATGTAGAGCAGAGTGCTATACCCTCATGGAAGTTTGAGGGGTATAAGGATCTAGATTTAGATTATAAAGGGCCTTGTAACAGTCATTGAAGGAATTAGCTATTCCCTTGGGATGATACACTGTAGTGCACGTTGAAGGATTAAATAAATGGGCCAATTTTGCTTTTGCCTGTCTTACTTGGATTTGGCGGGTAAATAATTTTCCATCTTTGTTACTATATAAGTAATGGGATATTTTGAAATATTTTAGGCACTTCTCATGTTCATAAACTAGAAGTTGTTTAAGCTCCATTCTACCTTTCTGTATTTTTGCCACTAATGAAGAGGTAACTAGCTGTTTATTTTGTGACTTTAATTGTTGAATTTGATCACAAAGGGTTTTAGCTGCAAGTATCCTCTGTTTCCTTTCCCTCAAGGCCATTTGCAATAAGAAGCCTCTAATATAAGCTTTATAAGCACACCAAACAGCTAAAGCTTGAGATTTATGGGCAGTTTAAAATAGAAAAATTCCTTTAGTTCTTTTCGGATTTTCTCTCGGTGCGATGCGTGTTTGAAGAGGCGTGTATTATTATGACATAGAATCATGGGAATCTGATTGTACTGTTCATTAAGTTCATCCATGAGTGGGGCATGGTCTGACCATATAATATTGCCCATGGTTACCTTGGCAACTTTGTAAAAGGAGCATAGGACTGCAAGCACTAGGTCAATCTCTGAGTAGGATCTATGTGGGGCAGAGAAGAATGTGTAATCTCTTTTACCTGGATGGATACATCGCCAAACATCATATAATGCTTCATTATACAAAGTAGTTTTAAGCGTAGGCCTCTGGCTAGAAATTGAGGAGAAGCTATCTATTGTTGAATCTACCAGTGAGTGAAAAAATCCCTAAACAGGAGGAGGTTTCCCTTACAGACTTATTTTACTTTTGTAAGGAGTTTTCGCAGAAATGATAATTGACCTTGATTAGGAGCATACACAGACACAATGGTATACACATTGTTTATAGTGCAAACCAAAATGATATATCAACCATTTGTATCATTAATTACTTCATGTATTGTAAAGGCAATTGTATTTTTGATTGCAATAAGAACTCCTTTGTGTTTAATCTCTGAATTTGTAAAGCAGACACGAGGATACAGCTTGTGTGAACATTTAGGAGATTTTGCTGCATGAAAATGCATTTCCTGTATGTACAAGACGTCCCCGACTCCCCGTGTAATCTTTGTGCTTCTGACCATCATCTTGAAGGTGGGGTGCTTGAAGTTAAGGGATTTAACCCTGCAGGCTCCCTATTTTCTTCATTAACCAAACCTGAATAAAGAATATTTACCAGCAAAAAGATGTTAAAAGAATACTTGCATCAGCAAATATATCTCTTGTTTAGGCACTGTTTTGTTTAGGCTTGTTTAGGTGCTGGATGGAGCAAGGCAAGCTAGAAGCGGGACTGACAGAACCACCTGGCATGGAGAGAGACTCTCACTGTGACTCAGGAGGGGACGCACCTTGTCGGTGGAGTGTCATCATCATCTGTGCTACTGCACGCTGTTAGTGTCACTGTGAGTGACAATTTCATGTGTGTGTGCCTGGCCATTCTGATTTCTGTTTTTCTGTCCTGTCCCTGAGCTACTTGCTATATTGAAAAAAAAAAGATATATATTTTTTGCCTTAACCACTTGCCGACCGCCGCACGAACATATACTGCGGCGGTCAGCCCCTCGCAGGCAGAGTGACGTATCGGTACGTCACTAGCCTGGGAGGGTCTGGGGAGCGAGCGCACCCCCCCACACGTGTGACCGGCGGACCCGATGTCCGCCAGTCACTCTGCGATCGTCGGGGGAGAGGGAGAAAGGCAGGCAGCTTGTGTAAACAAGCTGCCTGTCAGTTCTCCCTGTGTAGAGACACTGATCATACGGTTCTACTATGTAGAACCGTTGATCAGTGTAACTACACCTCAAGCCACAGCCAATCACAGTTAGAATCATGCCCTTAGGGACACACACAGCCCCTCCCTCTCAAATAAAGTTAACCCCTTCACTGCCAGTGTATTTTTACAGTAACAGTGCATATATATAGCTGTAGAAATGTCACTGGTAACCCCAAAAGTGTCAAAAATGTCAGTCAAGGGTCCAATCTGTCCGCCGCAATGTCGCAGTACCGCAAAAAAATCGCAGATCGCCGCCATTACGCGTTAAAAAAAAAAAAACAACAAATTGGCCGAAAATGTTAAAAAATTTAGATTTTTATTTTTTTTTTGGGAATTTCATATAAAAAAATGTGAAAAATATTGTTATTTTTGCAAAATTGACGCTCTTTTTTTGTTTATAGTGCGTGATCAAAAAATCGCACAGGTGATCAAATACCACCAAAAGAAAGCTCTGCTTGTGGGAAAAAAAGGACATCAAATTAGTTTAGGTACAGCGTCGCACGACCGCGCAATTGTCCGTTAAATTCACGCAGTGCCGAATCGCAAAATACCCCCTGGTCTTTTAGCAGCCAAATCCTCCGGGGCTTAAGTGGTTAAAGAGGAGTTCCACCCTCGGAAAGGTTTTTTTTAATGCTAGTGCATTCCACAATGGATAGCCTCTGAACTGTCCTGGGTCGCACTTACCTTGAAAATGTCTTGTCCAGTGCTGCCATCTCAGGTGTGGGCAGCTGAAGCCAGCGCGTCCTCTTCGGCGTCCTCTTCGGTGTCCTCTTCTGTGTCCTCTTCATCCCAGAATGCCCTGCACCGGCCCCACTCATCATGTCCGGTGCAGGCACGTCATTCCTGCACAGCTTCTGGGCATGCCCAGAAGCTGTTTAGCAGTGAATGACGTGCCTGCACCGGAACTGATGAGCGGGGCCGGTGCAGGCGCATTGATTCCTGGGAGCGATGACGCTCAGCTACCAGGATTCAATGCAAGCAGGAAGTGACGGCGTGGGCCACGGCCGAAGAGAGAGGAAGAGGAAGTAGGGTGAGTATATTTTCTTCTAAAACAAGGTAAGTAAAGAAAAAAAAAATTGTGATTATCCATTTATTTTTCAAGTGACAGAGAGCAAGCAGATGGGGAAAAATGACTTTTAAGGGTGGAACGCCACTTTAATATCTACCTTAAATCACATTGCTAATTGTATATTGTACTTGTTTGTATCTTAAATACTGAAATTTGCACTTATAACTGCATTTTCTAACTTTTGGAAATGCCAGTAAAAACTTGGCTGTGCCAGTAAATTTTAGGTGTTGTGTCAGTTAATGTCAATCGGGTAGGTTGGTAACACTGGTCTCACTCACCTTGGAGCCAAGCATTGTATTGAAGCCAGGCAATGGAGGTTTGATTTTCCCAAACTTACCATGAAGAAGTTAATCATTTAAATCTTCCACCACCAATTGCTGCAGGGCCTCATGCATGCAGGCACTTGAGGCCATAAGATGTAAATTTGAGTGTAATTTCCTGCCCACGAACTGCAGGTGCTGCATGCAGCTGACTGTAGAAATCAGTTGTTGTATGTGGATGATTATCAGTACTTGGGCAGATGCTTACATGCATATGTACAGTATGTAACAGAAAATGGTGTAGCGCTCGTATTAATAGTCCAATGAACTCAACAGTCCAAATAAAATAAAATCATATAATTGGAAAGGATAAGTCCATCATAGAGGAAGAAAGATGTGCTCCCCGTATTGCATGTCACACTTTCACCATCCTGAGATCCAGTGCATAGAGACCACCACCAATTAGAGAGAAATGGCCCCTTACCACAATACAATGATCCCCACCACAGAGATCATTAGCCGCTTGTATTGGAAATCGGATGAACCATGTAGATGACAGCCCAGCTCACTAGGATGATCGCATCAACTCCGCTCGATATGAGTGCATAAATAAAGAAAAGGGACAACTCCCATAGTGAAGCACAGTCACACATTTATTAAATCACAAACTAAAAAGTGGCAACTCACATTTAGAAGGAGATATTAGAGCATATATCTCAAGGGAGCGATCCCAGGACCTGGTTCCTAACCAAGAAAATAGCCGCCGCGTCCCCTCGTGTATCTCAGTGTGGCGTGTCGCAGGCTCCTCCTACGCGTTTCGTCAGCCAATGACGTCGTCAGGGGGTGTGGCCTGCGGTAAACCATTCATACTTATATGCTGAGAGAGGCGGAAGGGGCGGGATATCTAATCAACGACCCGGATCACGGAAGCTGTGCAATTGCGCTCCAACTACCGGACATGACAGGTCGGATTTAGCATAATCCGGAACCGGAAGCCAGTACCTTGCGTGCCAGCACCCCTGAAACCGGAATCAACATGGTCCCGAACCGGAAGCCAGCAATTTGCGTGCCAGCACCCCGGAAGTCAAACCATTGTTATCAACATGTCAATTGAAACCTAATTAATTACACATATGGGGACTCCGAGATCGCTGATTACCAGCATATCTCGATGGTCCTATGTAAGTGAGATCCAAATCCGTATTGCAGGACCGATGACTTTATAAATATTAGTATTATCTCACCGGAAGGACGCTAATGGTCCTAAAGTGCATAAATACACTCAGATGACACCACCACTTAGGACACACCAGAGGATACAGCGCCATCCCCCGGTCAGGAACAGGTCTCAATGGAAAACTCCTCCCACAAATGCGGAATTACAACTACATTAATAAAACATAACACATATACATTTAAATAAAAAAAAAATGGATAAACATATCCTATATTGCAAGAGATATAATAAAACCCCATGATGGATTTATAAAACCTAGGGCAAAAATACAAAGCATAATGGCAAACCTTCTAAATATTGGGACATCAAATAACCACTTCATTTAAGCATTGTTAATGAAGGAATTGATGTCCCAATCTATGTTTAACCCATAGGGGGCATATGTTTTTAACCGATATATCCAGCTGGTCTCCAACTGGGAGACCCCCCTGGTACGGTTACTGCCCCTCCAGCTCCCTGAGAATTTGTCTATGCCAAGGAAGACCGTGCCCTTAGGGTCTCCCCCGTGGCAAAGATCATAATGCCGTGAGACACTATGTTTCGGGAACAGTTTGATAATGTTTGCCACATGCTCTTGTAGGCGCACATGTAGCATGCGGATTGTACGGCCCACATATTCACGGCCACAAGGGCAACGTAACAAATAGACAACGTGTCTAGTGGTACAAGTAATAAACGGCTTAATCTTAAAATTTTGTTGAGTGGCATTGGAGGTAAACGACTCAACTCGCCTCTCTTTGCAAGCATTAATTTTACAAATAGCACAGCGTCTACATCGGTAAAAACCCCCTCTCTGCTGGAAAAACGAGACAGTAGTAGGCGCGTCTAGAATGTTAGGGGCCACTTGCAGCCTCAATGGAGGCACTCCCCTAAAAATATTCTTAGGGGCCCCCGGCAACACCGGCCCCAATAGACTATCACTTTTCAGAATGTGCCAGTGTTTGCGAATAATTTTCTTGACCGAAAAGTGCTGGATAGAGTACGAGGAGAAAAAGGCATGTTCAAAATCTCTATTTTCCCCTGGTACCCTCGGTTGCAGAAGGTCCTCCCTATTCCGGCCATCCGCTTGCACTAGGGCCTTTTCCAGCTCCTCTTCATTATAGCCTTTTTCCAAAAATTTGGATTTTAGGGCACTAGCCTCCTGCAGGAAATCAGATCTGTTAGAACAATTCCTTTTCAGTCTGAGGAACTGACTGACAGGAACGGATTTAAGCCACGCCACATGATGGCAGCTGGATGTGTCAATAAATCCGTTCCTGTCAGTCTCCTTGAAAAACGTGGAGGTTTCCAGGGCACTGCCCACTACCTTGATCTTGAGGTCCAAGAAGTGGATCTCAGATCTACTACTTTCGTGGGTGAGCTATGTACAGTATGTACTCTCCTGGATGCATGCAGTCTGCATGAAGAAGCAGCAGAACATTGATGGGATCAACTTTCTTTCCATTCTGTCATCTGACAGCACAATGCAAAGCAAATTTGAGGCTCCGTGTTCCAGCTTGAAAATATGATTACAAAATCTGTTTTTTATTATTGAGACTCCATGTATTGAGATCCAGGTATTTTTGCTAATTGTAAGTTGAAGTACATTTATTTTTTTAAATATATTTTTTTAGTGATATTACCTTCTAGAGGGAAAAGAAGAACATTCAGCTATACAACGTAACTGTGAATTTACAGTTTGTTGTGATTGCTGGCTGTATTTTCTGTGCAGATGTAAATTTATTTTAATTATTTGAAGAAACTTTCATATTTAAGGAATATATTTAGATGTGCTGATCCAGAGCTCATCGTTAAGACCAGTGATTCTTCACAGTAAAACCTGTGCAATAAGTTGAAACATTTACAATTAACAGGTCAAGGATTTTATTTTTAGAGCAAAGACTGCAACGGGCACATTAAAAAATGAGCTACAAATTTGAACATTCATTCTTTATTTCATGGTTTCTTGGGGTAACAGATAATTACATTATACATTCAGAGACAAATTACAGAAGAAAATCTTTGCCAGCAGATTTTTCTTTCCCATCAGTCAAGAATTCCATTTCTATCAGTAAATCCTTATTAAAATAAAATGTATAGGACTCTATAGATTGAAAATGTAAGTAACTAGATAGAGCTGGATGAAATGTATGAAGAACATTTTTCAGAGACACAAATCGTTTGTTTAGTTGTTTGTTTGTTGCTATTGTTTTTTTTTATTTTTTTGCTATTGTTAATACGGCTATAACTACTAGCAGCTGCATCAGAAGCTAGATGAATGCACACACAAGCTGCGGCAGTAGATTAGGTAAACATGGTAGTTACTATAGTAGTCATAGTATCAATTGTTAGCAAAAAGAAAAAACAAGCCCAATACATGGTGATAGTTAACAATATTATCACAACTTAAAGGAAGGCTACATCAAGGGCTAGTATATAATAATAAACAAAAGCTGTGTAGATGTATCAAATCAATACAAACACCACAGTACCAAAATACAGGTGTCTTGATAAAAATTGCCTGCTTAGGTAACATGTTTCACAATAAAGCTTTAAAGTAGTTGAGTGCTATAAATGAACACAAAGACAAACATAAGATTACATTTATAATAGTGATGTGAAGCAAATGGCTGCACATACAGGGCAAGACTAATTTTAAGAAAAGTATACTGAATATTTATAAAAAGTAGCAACATTAACATCACAGATGTATGTACTCATCACGGATGTCCCCAGGTCCGCCAACATCACTGGGGGGACCCCCCCAAAAAAATCCACATGCCACCATTTTAAAAGAGGTGAATGTAACAGAAAGGAGCAAGGCTTCCAATGTCTAGGGTAGAGTGAAACATATTCCAAACAAGGAAAAGATTATAATGAAATACACAAACTCCAAATAGTTCCTTTGCTCCATCTACCATCTGTCTTTCCCTATACAAAGATGTATTACTGTATAATTACCAGTCTCCAGTGTGTATCCCATGCCCCCAGACCAAATTATGTGTAAGCTACAAGTCCAGCCAGTCATCTAAAAATGGCACCAGCTGGGGGGGCATGCTCTGACCTTCAACCAAGAAGGCTACTTTATTCTAGAGCTTGTGCACACTGATACGCTACTTTTTGGGCACCTACCACCATTATTTGACATGGGGGAGGTTGGCAGAAGTGCTTCAGCATCCCAAGCTCAAAAGAGATATTGACACTCAGCTGAGCTACAACATCCTCATGCTCTTTTGCATTCAACTCTCTGAGAGCCTGGTGGCCTTGCAGAACTCAATGCAGAACTCTCCCAGAAGTGACTCAGATCACCTGGTGACTGGCAGAGAAAGCACCTATGGCCTCACTAACCAGCTGCCTAGCCTTTATAACCCCAAACGGTGGCAGCTGATACTAATAACACCTTATCGGATCTCCACTCTGATATTCAGACTGTAGCGACCAAGCTCGGGGATGAGGAGAGAACCACCTCCACTCATGCTGCTGCCATAAACCAGGTACAACAGGCTTACAACACCCAACTTACCCACCTACTTAATAAGTAAAGGCATCTGGAAGATTTAGATAGCCCGGCCATAGACACAACATACATATCAGAGGCATCCCTGAATCTACTAAACCTCTTGCCCTGAAGCAAACAGTATGCTCTATCTTTCATAAACTTCTTGCTCACCCATCAGACACACTGATCAAGATGGAGCAAATTCACAGGGTGTTGCGCCCCAGAGCATGTCACACAGATCCTCAGAGAGATGTCATATGGTGTCTCGGTAATTTCCCACTAAAGGAGGAGATTCTTTGTAAGGTCAGGGAAAGGGGACATCCTTACAATGTAAGAGGGATCTTTACAATGCTGCCGTGTTCAAGCTATTTTAGGATTTGTCACATATCACACTCCAGAACAGATGAGCACTTTGACCACTCTTGCACGTAGCATTACCTAAGGATTGCAGTTTCCATTCTGCTTATCAACCACTGTCAGGGGCAAGCCAGCTTTCCTGTGCACATCAGAAGACCTGCAAGTCTTCTGTGAAAGCCTGGACATTCTGTTTGTGAATCTTTCTGGCTGTACGCTTTTTTCTTTCCCATGGGTTATCTATTTACCATCATCTCTCTGTGAAAGCCCAGAGGCAGTGCCACTTTTGCAGGCCAGACCTGGCCACTCCCGGTCCACAAGCCTCTGGCAGGGATTCGGTACACCACAGCCTGGGCCCTTCGAAGGCTCAAAGTCGGTCCCCAGGGGAGAGTGCTTAATAGTCAGTGTATTTTTGGACCAGTTGGGCCCTTTTCTGTTTCTGTTTGTTTTTTTTTTGTTTTTTTTTTGTTTTTTTTCTATGCTGCTGTTCTTGGCTTCCTGCAAGGTCCTGCTTTGGTGAGTGTGAGGGGAGGAAAAATAACCTTTTGTCATGGATGCCCCCCGATCTCATTTGCAATGCACCTCTTGTGACTTGCGGCAGTTGTACTCAGTGAACTTGATGTTGCTATCACAAAAACTCCATTTTATTTGACTTTCTGCCATTGCACTTAATATGGATGGGACTCATCCCAAGCTGCACTGCACCAGGGTTCTGCCTAATTCAGGATTGGCAGTTCTGATCCAGGATACTTCTACTGTCTCACATTGAGCTGCTTGCCTACTCAATGAAGGCCTCTCCTTCATTACATTTGCCTAGGCTGATCTAATGCTACAGCTGTCTCTCATTATCTACCACACCCCAAGAGCTCTGGAGACTGATTCAAGCCTTTAGTTATGGTTCAGAATCTGATTCTGACTCACCTAGTGATCCACTTGACCTAACCCAATAGAACTAGCATGGATGCCATGTGCACCTACCTTCATCTATTTCTGCTAGTGGACTTGGATGTTATTACTTGCTATCTGAGAGCCTGTTTCCATAGAACTGGTTGTCATCTACTTTATTACACGCTTCCTTACCAGTCTACCACATAGCGTTGTTTTTTTCTCTTCTTTTTTTTTTGCATGGATAAAGAGGGTGAGATTTCTTCTTAAGCTTTTGAACCACAAAGGCATAACTTTACCTTGTCTTCTGACTAAACTACTCACTCCCTCTGTACACTGGTGATAAATAATTTGCTTTAGCACTGCATACACTTTGTGGTCTCATGGGTGGCCCCCTCCAAATAGACCTTTAAAAGATCCTGTTTATCCTTCTTGGTTCAACTGCTCTCTCCCCCATGTTTGTCTATACAACAAGTCTTTAGGGTTTTTTTCTTTTCATCTGTGTGTGTCTCTGGCATATGTTGATTCTCCCTAGTCTAACAAAGTGTTTTACCCCTCCTTTGTTATCTTTAGGAAAAAAATTGAATTTGGTGCCAGTAAATACCTTTTTTTAACTTCCCTTTTCTCTGCTTGTCATTTTCCTAGACGAATGACTTAGGCTCCTGCAGTCCCACTGACTTCTGGGATTGTATTATCACTAATCCCAGAAGTCTTTTTTTTCAGCCTCATGAGAGGTTTCAGCCAGTGGAGGGGGCCAAGAGAGTGGATGAGTGCTGTAGGAGGGCAGAGGAGAGGCGAGGAGGGCAGAAAGGCTGGAGGAGGGCAGAGATGGGTGGAGACCCATGTTTTCACCCAGATCAGAGTGATTGCCTGAGCCTTGCTTTATGCTCGTGGCCACTGTGCTGCAGCTCAGTTTCAGGGTCTTGGCAATCTTCTTATAGCCTAGGCCATCTTTATGTACAGCAACAATTCTTTTTTTCAGATCCTCAGAGAGTTCTTTGTCATGAGGTGCCATGTTGAACTTCCAGTGACCAGTATGAGAGAGTGAGAGTGATATCACCAAATTTAACATACCTGCTCCCCAATAACACCTGAGACCTTGTAACACTAACAAGCCACATGACACCAGGGAGTGAAAATGGCTAATTGGGCCCAATTTGGGCTGTGTGTTGAGTTATTTTTAGGGGACAGCAAATTTACACTGTTATACAAGCTGTACACTCACTACTTTACATTGCAGCAAAGTGTCATTTCTTCAGTGTTGTCACATGAAAATATATAATAAAATATTTACAAAAATGTGAGGGGTGTACTCACTTTTGTGAGATACTGTATATATTGTAACAGGAAGTCAGCTAAATCTGGGAATGTAGTCACAGGAAGGAGATACATTTCTACCTGATTTAGAAAGTCCATTAATTAATTTAGGGTGTTGGCTACAGAGCTAGCCAGCAGGAAGTTGAAAGGCCTTCACCTGTTCAGAATGAGGGAGTTAAGGCTCTATAATTTGTTCAGAGAAATTCCTATTGTTTGCTGCCTCCAGAAGCTGTGTCCTGAAGCCATGTGGGCTGGGAGCAGGAGGACAGTCAGCGTGTGCCTCCCGACAGGATGTGTGGGCCTGGGAGAAGACCCCCCGGAGTGATGTGTGCCCGGGACGGTAACCAAGGGTGAATACGTCTCAAAGGTGAGAAGACGAACTGTTGATGTGAAAGAAACAAAGGACTGTGTTGCCCTGTGAAGCTATTATAAAAGGACTATTGAGTGTCCGCTGGAGGACAAGGAAGTCTGCCCGACGGTAGGTTGGAGACAGACACCTAGGCAGGTTCCAGTTGTGAGAAGGTAGCCGCCCACAGAGGCAAGGATTTATTTTCTGTTTTATTTTATTTTGGATGTTTTGCTGCATACAGCCTGGTGAAGAAAACACCATTAGAATAAACCATAAACCTGTTGTTTGCAAGCACTTTTGGGCTATTTCTCTGTGAAAACGCACTCCCCAAGGAGTCATCCACGCCTACCACCGAGCTAATCCCTCACATATGGTGGAGGTATGCAGTGGGCATAAGCAGAGATCCCTGCAATGGAGTGCATATGTTTGATGAACTTTGTCTGGTGCATGAGATTGCACAATCTATGTGTGCAGGAGAGAAGATCCTGACAGAAAAAAAAAAAAAAAAAAGTGTTTTAAAGAGACAGCGGTCTCAAAATTATTTGATGAACTTTGTTGTGTCTGGTGCAAGTGACTGCACAAACTGTGTGTGCAGGAAAAGAGATCCTGCAAGAGAGAGAAAAACTACATGTGTTGAAGAGACAGTGGTCTGAAAATTGTTTGCTGGACTGTGAAAAATTTGTTTGTGGAGTTATTGAAGATGGGGCGGTCCAAACGCCTGAAAAATGCAAAGATAGATGAAATGAGAGACCGGATTCTATGGATGGAGGGGATGTTGCCGTCTGAACCAGCCCCATCCATGCCTAAAGAGAGTCTACTAAAGAGGAAGGTTGTTGTCCCTAGCAACACTGATGAAACTGCTATGGAGACGCAGTGTGCTCAGATGAAAAGTAAACTCAAAATGGAGGAGATGTTGAAACATCTGATTATATCAAATGCAGCTCAACAGCAAGCAAATGCAGCTCAACAGCAGGCAAATGCGGATTTTCAGCAGAGCTTTGCAGCTCAACAAAAGGCTCATCAAGAGAGCATGGCAGGCTGGAAACAGAGACGCCAGCAGCCAATGGAGGCCATCGGTTTGGAGGAAACCGAGTATGTGTGCAGGGCTGAGTTGGATGCCTTGCAACGGAAAATGGAAGAAAAGGAACAAGCCTTGGAATTGCTTAAAATGGAGCATAGAAACTTGCAGGAAATGAATGAACTACTCAAGTCTCATGTGTTACAGTGGGAAGAATCCACTGCTCTTCTTTTGGTCGAGTTGCAAAAATGTCAAGACACTATAAAGGAGAAAGATACCATCCTCATGGAAAAGGAAATTGAAATTCAGACTTTGCAGAAGCAAAGTATGGCTGATATGTTGGAGTTGCGTAATCAGCTGGAAAAAAGTCTTCAGTCTTTGGGAGCTACAAAAATAGACCTGCAGGAGTCGCAGGAACAGAATGTTGCTCTGGAAGCGACATTGTCTCTCAGCGACAAAGAGAAAAGTGAAAGAGAGGCTAAATTACTGAGTACTGTGTATGAGCTCACTACTTTAAGCAATGTGGTAGATGAATGGCGTGCGGACTGTGAAAGTTGGAAAGGGGAAGCCCAACGTGTCCAGCAGCAGTTAAAGGAGAAAGAAGCCTGTGTGGCAGAATTACATTCTTATTCCCAGATGCTAGCCAATGAGGTGAAGGCTCTTATGCAGGGAAAAGAAGATTGTGAACATAAGAGGGAAAAAGTAGAGGCACAGCTTCTGGAATCGCAAGTCAAGGTGTCAGAAGGTGACCGATTGTGTGCTAAGCTGTCAGAGAAGGCAAACCGACTGCAGGTTGAGTTGGACAATGTTACAAATCAGCTTTCTCAAGCAGACAGCAAATCTAGAGAAATTGCGGAAGATTTTTCTATCTTGGAATCGCAGCTGCAAGACACGCAGGAACTCTTACAGGAAGAGAGGTGTCAAAGGCTGAGTTTTAGCACAAAGCTCAAACAAATGGAAGATGAGAAAAATGGCTTCCTGGAACAATTAAAAGAGGAGGCGGAAGCAAAGAAAAACCTATCAGAGCAAGTCGCAACATTGCAAGCTCAGATAGCGGATATGAAAAAACGCATGGAAGAAAGCGTTGCTTCATTACAGTGTGTTGAAGATGTGAAAAAGAAGTTTGATCAGATGCTTGGTGAAGAGAAGACTGTGTCTGCAAAATATGCAGAAGAACGCGACCGCGCAGAAGCGGAGGCGCGTGATAACGAGAGCAAAGCCCTGTTCTTGGCTCGCTCTTTGGAGGAAGCTCTAGAGTCCAAGGCTGAACTAGAAAGAGTTAACAAGCAGCTATGTACAGAGATGGAACATGTGGTCAGCTACAAGGATGAGGTTGAGAAAAGCGTTCAGGAGCTAGAAAAGTCTAAACGAGCCTTAGAACAGCAAGTAGAAGAGATGAAGATTCCGTTGCAGGAACTGGAAGAGGAATTCCAGGCAACAGAGGATCTGTCCCAAAGAGGGGATAGTGTGCCTGATGCAGTTTTTAAAAGGATCAGTGTTTTGGGGTCTGTCCTGAGTGAGCCTCAGAAATGTGATGACACGTGGCTTGAATCACCCCTTTGGAATAAACCGTTCCTTCAAAAACTTCAAGCATTGGAAAATGTATCATTAGAGCTTCAGCAAACAAAGGAGCTGAGTAAGAAATGTGGTGATTTCTCAGTTCAGGCTGAAAACCTAGTGGAGAAAACTAAGGCTGTTGGTGAAAACGTGAAGCAAATGAATAAGTGCCTTTCAGGGAGTGTTTCCAAAATGGAACTGGTGAAAGACGGGTGGCAGAAGTTTGATCGTGATCTTGAGATGCATTCCATGTGGAATTCAGATAGAGAAAAAGAACTAGGTGACCTTGAGCGGTCAAATAGTTCAGCAGAAAGTGCATTGAAGAAACCTGTAAAAGAATGTGTTGCAGTTCCATGCTTCTTCACTGATGCAGAGAGGAGGTCTATAATGGATACCACCCAGATCGCTGGGTTCAACTGTGTTGTTGCCTTTGACCCCTATGTTGGTGGAAGGAAAGTTGATGATGTTCTGGTTGGCTACTTCTGTGAAGAGTTTGGCAAGAAATATAAACTGAATATCAAATCAAGTAGTAGGCCTTTACTGCGACTCGCTCAGGAGGGCGAAAAGTTTAAGAAGTTGATGAGTGCAAATGCTTCAGATCTGCCTATGAATATGAAATGTTTGAATGATATTGATATCTCTGGGAAAAGGAACAGGGGTCACTTTGAAGAAATGTGTGACAGCCTGTTGTCTCAATTGGAAAATCCTCTGCACAGCATCTTAGAGCAAGCAAAGCTCAAGAAGGAAGATCATTCCCTTTTACAACAAAAAGTCAATGATTGTGTACAGCTGTATGGAGAGGCAACTCAAGTCACAGAGGGATGTCAAGAGTCCCTACTTGGAACAAAGCTTAGTGAAGCAAAGGTTCTCAAAGTTTTGTGGAAAACATTTATGGATTGCAGAGAGAGGCGTCTTAAGAATGTTGAAGACATTAAGACTAGCCCAATTGAGTTGCCTATGGATCACGGTCCTCCATGGTGGATTGGACAGACGGTTATGAGGGACAAGCTGTCTGACATTTATGAGAAAGCTGTCAATGAAGATGACAGAAACGAGAAGGAGCGAAATGATGCCAAAAATGCAGTTGAAGAATGTGTATATGAGATGAGAGACAAACTGTGTGGCATTTATGAGAAATCCGTCAATGAAGATGACAAAACAGTTTCATCCGGAAGCTTGAGGATAATAGGAGGCTTATCAGTGAGTCAGCAGTGCTTGACACATGCGTGCCTGGAAATCTGTGTCCCAACCCTAGGGTTGAAACAAGAGGGGGGGTATGTAACAGGAAGTCAGCTAAATCTGGGAATGTAGTCACAGGAAGGAGATACATTTCTACCTGATTTAGAAAGTCCATTAATTAATTTAGGGTGTTGGCTACAGAGCTAGCCAGCAGGAAGTTGAAAGGCCTTCACCTGTTCAGAATGAGGGAGTTAAGGCTCTATAATTTGTTCAGAGAAATTCCTATTGTTTGCTGCCTCCAGAAGCTGTGTCCTGAAGCCATGTGGGCTGGGAGCAGGAGGACAGTCAGCGTGTGCCTCCCGACAGGATGTGTGGGCCTGGGAGAAGACCCCCCGGAGTGATGTGTGCCCGGGACGGTAACCAAGGGTGAATACGTCTCAAAGGTGAGAAGACGAACTGTTGATGTGAAAGAAACAAAGGACTGTGTTGCCCTGTGAAGCTATTATAAAAGGACTATTGAGTGTCCGCTGGAGGACAAGGAAGTCTGCCCGACGGTAGGTTGGAGACAGACACCTAGGCAGGTTCCAGTTGTGAGAAGGTAGCCGCCCACAGAGGCAAGGATTTATTTTCTGTTTTATTTTATTTTGGATGTTTTGCTGCATACAGCCTGGTGAAGAAAACACCATTAGAATAAACCATAAACCTGTTGTTTGCAAGCACTTTTGGGCTATTTCTCTGTGAAAACGCACTCCCCAAGGAGTCATCCACGCCTACCACCGAGCTAATCCCTCACAATATATATATATATATATATATATATATATATATATACAGCTGCAAGAAAAAGTATGTGAACCCTTTGGAATGATGTGGATTTCTGCACAAATTGGTCATAAAATGTGATCTGATCATCATCATCATCATCTAAGTCACAACAATAGACAATCACAGTCTGCTTTAACTAATAACACACAAAGAATGAAATGTTGCCATGTTTTTATTGAGCACAGCATGTAAACATTCTCAGTGCAGGTGGAAAAAGTATGTGAACCCTTGGATTTAATAACTGGCTGAACCTCCTTTGGCAGCAATAACTTCAACCAAACATTTCCTGCAGTTGCAGATCAGACGTGCACAACGGTCGGGAGTAATTCTTGACCATTCCTCTTTACAGAACTGTTTCAGTTTAGCAATATTCTTGGAATGTCTGGTGTGAATCTTGAGGTCATGCCACAGCATCTCAATCAAGTTGAGGTCAGGACTCTGACTGGGCCACTTCAGAAGGTGTATTTTCTTCTGTTGAAGCCATTCTTTTGTTGATTTACTTCTATGCTTTGAGTCATTGTCCTTTTGCAACACCCATCTTCTGTTGAGCTTCAGCTGGTAGACAGATGGCCTTAGGTTCTCCTGCAAAATGTCTTGATAAACTTGGGAATTTATTTTTCCTTCAATGATAGCAATCCATCCAGGCCCTGACACAGCAAAGCAGCCCAAAACCATGATGCCCCCGCCACCATACTTCACAGTTGGGATGAGATTTTGATGTTGGTTTGCTGTGCCTTTTTTTTGCCACACATAGTGTTGTGTGTTTCTTCCAAACAACTTAACTTTGGTTTCATCTGTCCACAGAATGTTTTGTTTGGACAGCAGTGGCTTCCTCTGTGGTATCCTCCCATGAAATCCATTCTTGTTTAGTGTTTTACGTATTGTAGATTCGCTAACAGGGATGTTAGCATTTGCCAGTGACTTTTGTAAGTCTTTAGCTGACACTCTAGGATTCTTCTTCACCTCATTGAGCAGTCTGCACTGTGCTCTTGCAGTCATCTTTACAGGACGCCCACTCCTAGGGAGAGTAGCATCAGTGCTGAACTTTCTCCATTTATAGACAATTTGTCTTACCGTGGACTGAAGAACGGCTTTTGGAGATACTTTTATAACCCTTTCCAGCTTTATGCAAGTCAACAATTCTTAATCGTAGGTCTTCTGAGAGCTCTTTTGTGCAAGGCATCATTCACATCAGGCAATGCTTCTTGTGAAAAGCAAACCCAGAACTGGTGTGTTTTTTTATAGGGCAGGGCAGCTGTAATCAACACCTCCAATCTCATCTCATTGATTGGACTCCAGTTGGCTGACATCTCACTCCAATTAGCTCTTGGATATGTCATTAGTCTAGGGGTTCACATACTTTTTCCACCTGCACTGTGAATGTTTACATGGTGTGTTCAATAAAAACATGGCAACATTTCAATCTTTGTGTTTTATTAGTTTAAGCAGACTGTGATAGTCTATTGTTGTGACTTAGATGATGATGATCAGATCACATTATATGACCAATTTGTGCAGAAATCCATATCATTCCAAAGGGTTCACATACTTTTTCTTGCAGCTGTATACACACACACACACACACACACTGTATATATGCTTTATATAAATACATTTATACATTTATTGACATTAAATATAAGTTTTAAAACATTATTATATAATATTGACATTTATTAATTCGATTAAAATTTATTGGAAATATTTTTTTCAAAATGACTTAAAAATAAAAATAATGTATACAGTTTTTTTTATATAAGCCTGTTTATATATACTTTATTTTGTTATTAATATTATAATTTATTTTTATTGATTTATTATTAATTTTTTTTTAGACTAACTATCGATTTTTGGGCATTTAAAATTGTTATATCTATATATTTTAAACAAAAAATAATTTTCTGTCCCATACCCTCATGTTTCCCATGGTTTTCCAAGCCGTTTGTGTGATGTTTCTAGAACAGAGGCAGCGACTTCCACTGCTGCTGCTGCCATAGTAACATGTAAACAAAGGGCTGGAAGCACTTTTTCTCTATTATGCAGGCATGGCTGAGCTGAGCCCTTAATGGACATGCGCTTCCAGGCCTTTTTGAGTACCTGTTGCTATAGCAGAAATGTGTAAGCTAGTTCTGCCAGGGCTTCATTTGCCCAAAGCTTTCAGGAACATTGTGGGCTAGAAAAAACATGGAAACAGTAAGCATTAAAAAAATTCTACTACATAAATAGGCTTTTCACTCTTTATACAGGAAACATGTTTATTGATATGCATTCAGCATCTTTGCATGCAATTCCTAGTTAAGCTATGTTGTTGTTTTTGTTACTGATAGACTAGATGGGCATATAAACACAGCAAAAGGGCAAGGCAAGTAATGTGAGTGATGGTGGCAATTTCTGTATTAAAAAAAACTGCAGCGGCCAATTGTAAGTTCAGTCCAAAACCACATACAATTCAGCATTAATTGCATTGTAGTAAAGCCAGTGCTATTATAAGGTGTCCAATATTTCTCAAATGGGTAATTTATTCAATAAAAACTTAATATAAGTCCTCAAATCTAATGATACAGTTCCACACTGTATTAGCAGTAGTAGGGTGCTTATTTTGGTGTCCATAGAATGCAGTGAGGAACCCGCATATTCCAACCTTGGTGGGACTTTAAAAGCAAGGCACTTCAGATACACCACCTGATGAGCGGGTATAGGAAGGTTCATGGCTACAGGAGGGGATGGATGTAAAGGCATACAAGCCAACAGGAATGCTGGGGCTGTCACTCCAGACCGGAAGTGCATCACCACTGAACTAGAAGTCTGTGGATGGCCATGTTTTTAGAGTCTAATGCCCCGTACACACGTGCAGATCGTCGGCAGAACGATCGGCCGTCTATTGTCCCCGGGCTGTCGTGTCTGTTGAAAAGTGCAAAAGACTGCACAAGAATTTTGTCCGCCGACTACAGCCGACTGCAGAAGTGATGTCATGTGATGGTTAACTTTCCCTGTGTTTTTTCTTTTCTGAGCATGCCCAGTCTTGCAAATCTGCTGTCTGTCGGCCGAATTCTGTATTGACTGGCGAACAATCGGCCGCTCTGGTGTCGGCATACAAAAATTTTAATGCTTGCACGACAGATTATTTTCGGCCGAAAGTGCGCTGTCGGATGTCGGAAGCATCATACTAACAAGCCTACAATCGGCCGATCGGTCGTCGGCCGAATCTTTTCGGCCGACAATCTGCACGTGTGTACGGGCCTTTAAGCACCATTGAACACCAGTAAGATGCCAGGGTCTCCAAAATTACATGTTTTGAGGCCCTGTCTCTTTGTCAAATCTTGAAGAAGGAGACCAAAGGCATCAATAAAAGTGTGGGGATATCCCAGGAGGCATAGCTGCTTGACTGGCTCACTGCACACTGTGTCCGCCATAGTACCGAAACCCAGAGTGCATCCATTAAATTCCATACAGTATAATTTTTTATGTGATATATTATACTATATACCAAAATCAATACCTGGCTAGGAAAAAAAAACAGCTCATAATTATACTAATAAATGTGATCAAACAACAATAAATCAGTTACTAGATAAAAAACGTGTAGCGGGGTCTTCCATTATACAAGTTCTAAAAGACTGCTGTTTGACATTTGAGAGGAACTCGGCTCCATCTAGTGGCCAAAAGGACACATTGCAGCGGCTATGGAATTTCTTTTGATGTGATTTTCCTTTCAGGAAGTTGAGCAGTCTTCATTGCCCATAGTGCTTTGAGAGTACCAGGGTGCACTGCTGCACCGCACAGCCTTCTGGGGGAAGCTTTATAAAGGAAGGGAGGAGCCAGGCTCACTCTCTTGGGAAAGACACAGTGAGACAAGCAGGATGACAGCGCTGTGGGCTGATGCTGCATGCTAGGCCGAAACTCCTGGGCTTTAAGTGACTAAGTTGCAGTGTTTCATCTCCAGTAGAGGATCCCTCCTGGAGGTCCCATTGATGTTCTACAGAGACCAGACTCATCCACCCCAAATACCTAGTGCGGCTGGTGACAGAGGCCGGAGACTGAGACCGCAGCGGAGGCTTCCTGGGAGACAGTCCTGTTGGTGAGAGGGCATCTGCCCAAAAACTGACTCTATCTATCAAAGAAGTAACTTTAGTCAGGATTAGCCTTAGAGTAGTAGAAGGCAATATACCAGGTGGCCCAGTACATCTCTCACATAAGTTTTACTGCCAATCCTGCACAGACACCCCGCGGTGATTACTAACTGTTTGCTGCCATTCTCTCTATTGATCACCCATCCTCAATGTGGATTACAAATTGCGAGTGCACCAACGTTGCTAGCGAAGATATAGAGAATAAACAACGGACTCAGATAGGTCTGACTGTCTGGTACTGTGTCTAACTGAATGCTGAGCCTTATTTCCAAAAGTATAATAGTGATTAAGATGGTGGTCCTATAGGCTCTGAGACATTTCCTGAAACAATTAATGTGCCCTTGAGGAGTGATATCACAGTATTTATCTTATCTTTGATTAATTAATCAGTATATCCTTTTACAAAGTCATATTTTACTGTATCGAAACTGTTTATTTGATTTACAGTAAATAACTTTCCTGTTTAAAAGCAAGCTTGTGTGTGGTCACCTTGTATTACCCAGAAGGACTGCAGCTGGAGAGAGGTAACAGGTCATTATTATTTATTGAAGTGTTATATTCCAATCTGTGTAGCCATTTGGTATTCCAGTCCTATTCTGGGTCAGTTGTGCCTAGGGAGGGTTCGAGCCACTTCTGTGGGTTGTTAGGCAGGACGTAGACCCAATAATCTAATCAGCAGCTCCTGCGGGGGTGGTGCTACACGTGGGGGCTCGTCCGGGATATCTACAGTCCTGCAACACAACCCTCTCAGCCACAGAATCCCCCTCAACGCAGAAATGGATCCTACCGCTGCAGCCGAGTGGTGCAGGGAAGAGAATGTCGTAGTGGAAAATGGCCTGGTGGTTGAAATCAAGGGAGAGGTCTGGACTGAGGAAAAACTTCTCCCAGTTTTAAGGGCACTGTCCACAGACAGGAAATTTTGGGTGACTGACATAAAGACAGACACCACCGTTCCACACACGTATGCATTGTGTGAGTGGAGGAAGGGGGTCCCTGATTACTTTAAGGGAACCAGTGTAAAGACTACTGACCAAACAGAACTTTTCTTAATACATCCAGAAGTCCTTACTGAAGGTCCCTCATCCACCACTCCTGGGGGATCCAGCAAAGAAAATGGTGTCCAAGAAGGGAGTCCAGAGTCACCACCTTTGTCTACCTTTAGCTCAGAACTGTGTGCTGTTCTCGGGGAAATCGTAGCAAAATGTAGTAAGGACTCCCCAAACTATCTGATGACTGGATATAGGAAGCTCAGGACATTCTCTGGGAAACAGCCTGTGCCTTCGACAGAAGATGGGTTTGAAGAGTGGTTAGATACCGCCACTCAGGCTTTGGAAGAGTGGGAGGTACCAGAACAGCACAAGAAACAGAGAATCACAGAAAGTTTAAGGGGACCTGCACTAGAGGCCGTACGTAATCTCAAGCTAAGCAAAAAGAACTGTACTGCACAGGATTATCTAGACATTCTACAAGATGTATTTGGTCGGACGGAGAATGTGGCTGAACTTCTTTACCAGTTAGACCACTGTTACCAAGAAGAGGAAGAGAAGTTGTCCGAATTTATTAGACGCCTGGATAAGATCATCCACCAGATCTTGTTAAAGAAAGGGATAGACCCCCGGAAGGTAGATGAGACTCGTGCACGGCAGGTGCTGAGAGGGGCTCAACCCTTAGATCCCATTGCCATACTGTTGCGAACTCGCCAAGATGGTGGCATTCTGGAATACCCTGACCTGATCCGAATGGTCAGAGAAGAAGAGGTCATGTTGGACAACAAGAGGAAGAGTCGGCAGTTTGACTCAACTGCTCATGTCAGAGTGATAAGTGCAAAAGAAAGTGACTCGCAAGTTGAACTCCTAAAGACCCAGGTGTCCCAGTTGATAGAAATAATGTCCATCCTGACTAGTCAGGCATCTACTCTACCTGATGGGAACGCGTCAGAGAAGCCGGATAAACCTTCTAACCTTAGAGTAGACCTGGAACCGAGACCTAGGAGATCGCTAACTTGTTTCAACTGTGGGGGAGTAGGACATGTTAGAGGAGTATGTCCCAGCCCAGGAAATGTCGCCTCAGAACCTCGCAAGCCAGCGGAAAAACTTCAGAGAGCACCCGTGAAGGAGTCGACCGGGTGCCCGCCAGTTTCAAGGGAATCCAAGAGACTCAATGATTCAGGGAATCTGAGTCAGGGAGTCAGATCCAGGTACAACGCCACTAGTTCTATACTCCAGGCTACTGAGAGGAGGAAAATCAATGCACACCGGGCCCAGAGGGGACTGAAGTCCAGAAGAAAAAAAAAGAAGAAAAGAGCCTGGGTGCAGAGAACTGAATCAGACAACAAGGCCACTTCAAGAGAATTCCCAACTAACTTGGTCGGGCCTTCCCCTGTAGTCTCTGTCCAGGTAGAAGGAATTTACACAAGAGCCCTCCTTGACACTGGGGCCCAAGTGACTCTTCTGTATAGAGACTTCTATGATAAACACCTTACCCATCTACCTCTGCAGAAGTTGGAAGATCTGGAGATATGGGGTATCGGGACTCAAAGTTTTCCCTATGACGGGTATCTGCCAATCAAGTTGACCTTTGACCCATCAGTGGCTGGTGAAGCTGAAACCTTCGACACCCTAGCGGTGGTCTGTCCTCGTCCGCCAGGGGCCAACAAAAGCTCTCTCATCGTAGGGACCAACACTGACCTAGTAAGGCGCCTCCTGACACAACTGGTCCAGGGACAGGATGCTCCAGCGCCAAGGATTCACCCCAT
The DNA here is from genome assembly GCF_965119305.1 of Pelophylax lessonae. Classification (NCBI taxonomy): domain Eukaryota; kingdom Metazoa; phylum Chordata; class Amphibia; order Anura; family Ranidae; genus Pelophylax; species Pelophylax lessonae. The sequence continues at coordinate 155,536,736 of NC_138775.1, forward strand.
GCTACGGCAGGCCTATCAACGATTAGTATTGGAGCAAGAGACTCCTGCAGAAGGAGTTGGAAGACTCTGGAAGTTGGACAGAACGGAAAAGGTCTTGCAGCCAGGAGAGGTGGCTTGTCTGAAAGCTTCCGTTAAACTCACATGGAAACAGCCGGGCCCTTTTATCATCTTTGAATCAGGTCCACAGGAAGAGGAGAGAGGGATAGAAGTAATCCCTGAAGTGATCCCTTTGAAGGTGTTACAGAAAAACCATGGAAGGGTTTTAGTGAGTGTCAGAAACACCTCTACTACACCGGTGAAGGTACCGGCCAGAGTGCTGTTGGGCCAAGTTAACCCGGCTACCCCAGTTGTCCCATCTGATCTTAAAGAGGAGGAAAGGGGTGAAGTTATCATAGAAGAGCTCTGCTCTGGAAACGCTGCCCTCCCACCGGAATGGGTGAAGAGGGCCAAGGCACAACTTGCTCGATGGCGAGGAATATTTTCTAGGGATGAGTTCGACGTGGGATGCGCCAGGAGTGCCACTCATAAGATCCGCCTGAGTGAGGACAAACCTTTCCGAGAAAGAGTCCGGCGAGTTCCCTTAGGTGACTTAGAAGATCTACGTCAGCAGCTGGCGGAACTCAAGAAGACTGGGGTTATTCGAGAATCCAGGAGCCCATATGCTTCTCCGATAGTGGTAGTCCGGAAGAAAAACGGATCTCTGAGGCTTTGTATCGACTACCGAACCCTGAACAGAAGAACCATCCCAGACCAGTATACCACTCCTCGAATCGAAGACGCCCTACAGAGCCTGTCAGGGGCAAAGTGGTTCAGTGTGATGGACTTAAAGAGTGGGTATTATCAGATCCCCATGCACCCTGAAGATCGGGAGAAGACAGCCTTCATCACCCCTGTGGGGTTCTTTGAGTTCAATCGCATGCCTCAGGGGTTGTCAGGGGCCCCTGCTACCTTCCAAAGGCTGATGGAAAGGACCGTTGGAGATATGAATTTGATAGAGGTACTGGTATACTTGGATGATGTTATTGTGTTTGGCAGAACTTTGGAAGAACACGAGGAGAGGTTGGAAAAGGTCCTGAAGAGGCTACATGAAGAAGGCCTGAAACTTTCTCCTGAGAAGTGCCAATTCTATCAGTCCTCAGTCCATTACCTGGGCCACATCGTGTCTGAAGAAGGGGTGGCCACCGACCCGGACAAGCTGGATGCTGTCGCCTCCTGGCCGAGACCTACAAATGTGACCGAACTTCGGTCGTTCCTGGGTTTTTGCTCCTATTACAGGAGGTTTGTAGAGGGGTTCGCCAAGATTGCCCGACCCCTCAATGAGTTACTAAAGAACGAAGAAGATGACGTTCCTGAACTGGTCAAGCCAGTGAAGTCCACCATGGGACCCCGGAAGGCCAAGGAGTCCATCCAGGATCAGTGGACCCCAGAATGTGAAGGGGCTTTCATTCAGTTGAAAAAGAATCTAACCACTGCCCCTGTGTTGGCCTACGCAGACCCCACGAAACCATATGAACTACATGTCGATGCCAGCCGAGATGGGCTGGGTGGGGTACTCTACCAGGAACATGAGGGTCACCTGCGACCCGTAGCCTACATGAGCAGGAGTCTACTACCTGCTGAAAGGAATTATCCTACCCACAAACTTGAATTCCTGGCCTTAAAGTGGGCAGTGGTCGACAAACTGAAAGATTACCTGTACGGAGCTGAATTCATTGTCAAGACGGATAACAATCCCCTTACCTATCTGTTGACTACAGCCAAGCTGGATGCAACAGGACACAGATGGTTGGCTGCCCTCTCTAGCTTCAACTTCAGCCTGAAGTATCGGCCAGGAATCGGGAACAGGGATGCAGATGCCCTATCCAGAAGGTTGCATGCACCACACGAACCTGATGAAGAATGGACCCATTTGGCTCCAGAAGGGGTGCGTGCCCTATATCAGGGAACTGAACTTCGATCCAGAGGAGGATCAAGAGCCGAAGAGATTGGGGTTTCGGCTGTCGGAGTACCCAAATACTATTGCAGGGTGACCCAGGTTGAAGGGGAAGATTTACCCCGGCTGTCCAAAAGGGAGGGACAAAAGGGAGGGAAAGAAGAGTCATTCACCCACCCAAAAGCCTGACCTATAACCAATTGGGTGAATGCTCGAAAGAGGCTATCTTTACTTCCAAACGAACTCTTGATCAGCCTAGTTCTTCCACCGCAGATTTGGTGGAGGACAACCCTAGCTCACCCCCAGGCACATCTGTACAAGCCACTCAAGTGTCGGGGGTCTGTGAACAGAATTACCTTCCCTCCCCCGACAATTGGTGGGAGGTTCCTATGTCGAACCTGTGTTGTAATATGCAGTTGTTAAGTTTGAACTCTGCTTATGAAAAGGAAGATGATTCCCTGTTATGCATATGTTAATGTTTTTTTTTTAGTGTACTGCCAACATATGCACTGGAGTACATGCTGTTGTCCTCTTTGGGGACCAAAGTTTCTCAAGTGGGGGGAGTGTGTAGCGGGGTCTTCCATTATACAAGTTCTAAAAGACTGCTGTTTGACATTTGAGAGGAACTCGGCTCCATCTAGTGGCCAAAAGGACACATTGCAGCGGCTATGGAATTTCTTTTGATGTGATTTTCCTTTCAGGAAGTTGAGCAGTCTTCATTGCCCATAGTGCTTTGAGAGTACCAGGGTGCACTGCTGCACCACACAGCCTTCTGGGGGAAGCTTTATAAAGGAAGGGAGGAGCCAGGCTCACTCTCTTGGGAAAGACACAGTGAGACAAGCAGGATGACAGCGCTGTGGGCTGATGCTGCATGCTAGGCCGAAACTCCTGGGCTTTAAGTGACTAAGTTGCAGTGTTTCATCTCCAGTAGAGGATCCCTCCTGGAGGTCCCATTGATGTTCTACAGAGACCAGACTCATCCACCCCAAATACCTAGTGCGGCTGGTGACAGAGGCCGGAGACTGAGACCGCAGCGGAGGCTTCCTGGGAGACAGTCCTGTTGGTGAGAGGGCATCTGCCCAAAAACTGACTCTATCTATCAAAGAAGTAACTTTAGTCAGGATTAGCCTTAGAGTAGTAGAAGGCAATATACCAGGTGGCCCAGTACATCTCTCACATAAGTTTTACTGACAATCCTGCACAGACACCCCGCGGTGATTACTAACTGTTTGCTGCCATTCTCTCTATTGATCACCCATCCTCAATGTGGATTACAAATTGCGAGTGCACCAACGTTGCTAGCGAAGATATAGAGAATAAACAACGGACTCAGATAGGTCTGACTGTCTGGTACTGTGTCTAACTGAATGCTGAGCCTTATTTCCAAAAGTATAATAGTGATTAAGATGGTGGTCCTATAGGCTCTGAGACATTTCCTGAAACAATTAATGTGCCCTTGAGGAGTGATATCACAGTATTTATCTTATCTTTGATTAATTAATCAGTATATCCTTTTACAAAGTCATATTTTACTGTATCGAAACTGTTTATTTGATTTACAGTAAATAACTTTCCTGTTTAAAAGCAAGCTTGTGTGTGGTCACCTTGTATTACCCAGAAGGACTGCAGCTGGAGAGAGGTAACAGGTCATTATTATTTATTGAAGTGTTATATTCCAATCTGTGTAGCCATTTGGTATTCCAGTCCTATTCTGGGTCAGTTGTGCCTAGGGAGGGTTCGAGCCACTTCTGTGGGTTGTTAGGCAGGACGTAGACCCAATAATCTAATCAGCAGCTCCTGCGGGGGTGGTGCTACACGTGGGGGCTCGTCCGGGATATCTACAGTCCTGCAACACAACCCTCTCAGCCACAGAATCCCCCTCAACGCAGAAATGGATCCTACCGCTGCAGCCGAGTGGTGCAGGGAAGAGAATGTCGTAGTGGAAAATGGCCTGGTGGTTGAAATCAAGGGAGAGGTCTGGACTGAGGAAAAACTTCTCCCAGTTTTAAGGGCACTGTCCACAGACAGGAAATTTTGGGTGACTGACATAAAGACAGACACCACCGTTCCACACACGTATGCATTGTGTGAGTGGAGGAAGGGGGTCCCTGATTACTTTAAGGGAACCAGTGTAAAGACTACTGACCAAACAGAACTTTTCTTAATACATCCAGAAGTCCTTACTGAAGGTCCCTCATCCACCACTCCTGGGGGATCCAGCAAAGAAAATGGTGTCCAAGAAGGGAGTCCAGAGTCACCACCTTTGTCTACCTTTAGCTCAGAACTGTGTGCTGTTCTCGGGGAAATCGTAGCAAAATGTAGTAAGGACTCCCCAAACTATCTGATGACTGGATATAGGAAGCTCAGGACATTCTCTGGGAAACAGCCTGTGCCTTCGACAGAAGATGGGTTTGAAGAGTGGTTAGATACCGCCACTCAGGCTTTGGAAGAGTGGGAGGTACCAGAACAGCACAAGAAACAGAGAATCACAGAAAGTTTAAGGGGACCTGCACTAGAGGCCGTACGTAATCTCAAGCTAAGCAAAAAGAACTGTACTGCACAGGATTATCTAGACATTCTACAAGATGTATTTGGTCGGACGGAGAATGTGGCTGAACTTCTTTACCAGTTAGACCACTGTTACCAAGAAGAGGAAGAGAAGTTGTCCGAATTTATTAGACGCCTGGATAAGATCATCCACCAGATCTTGTTAAAGAAAGGGATAGACCCCCGGAAGGTAGATGAGACTCGTGCACGGCAGGTGCTGAGAGGGGCTCAACCCTTAGATCCCATTGCCATACTGTTGCGAACTCGCCAAGATGGTGGCATTCTGGAATACCCTGACCTGATCCGAATGGTCAGAGAAGAAGAGGTCATGTTGGACAACAAGAGGAAGAGTCGGCAGTTTGACTCAACTGCTCATGTCAGAGTGATAAGTGCAAAAGAAAGTGACTCGCAAGTTGAACTCCTAAAGACCCAGGTGTCCCAGTTGATAGAAATAATGTCCATCCTGACTAGTCAGGCATCTACTCTACCTGATGGGAACGCGTCAGAGAAGCCGGATAAACCTTCTAACCTTAGAGTAGACCTGGAACCGAGACCTAGGAGATCGCTAACTTGTTTCAACTGTGGGGGAGTAGGACATGTTAGAGGAGTATGTCCCAGCCCAGGAAATGTCGCCTCAGAACCTCGCAAGCCAGCGGAAAAACTTCAGAGAGCACCCGTGAAGGAGTCGACCGGGTGCCCGCCAGTTTCAAGGGAATCCAAGAGACTCAATGATTCAGGGAATCTGAGTCAGGGAGTCAGATCCAGGTACAACGCCCCTAGTTCTATACTCCAGGCTACTGAGAGGAGGAAAATCAATGCACACCGGGCCCAGAGGGGACTGAAGTCCAGAAGAAAAAAAAAGAAGAAAAGAGCCTGGGTGCAGAGAACTGAATCAGACAACAAGGCCACTTCAAGAGAATTCCCAACTAACTTGGTCGGGCCTTCCCCTGTAGTCTCTGTCCAGGTAGAAGGAATTTACACAAGAGCCCTCCTTGACACTGGGGCCCAAGTGACTCTTCTGTATAGAGACTTCTATGATAAACACCTTACCCATCTACCTCTGCAGAAGTTGGAAGATCTGGAGATATGGGGTATCGGGACTCAAAGTTTTCCCTATGACGGGTATCTGCCAATCAAGTTGACCTTTGACCCATCAGTGGCTGGTGAAGCTGAAACCTTCGACACCCTAGCGGTGGTCTGTCCTCGTCCGCCAGGGGCCAACAAAAGCTCTCTCATCGTAGGGACCAACACTGACCTAGTAAGGCGCCTCCTGACACAACTGGTCCAGGGACAGGATGCTCCAGCGCCAAGGATTCACCCCATGCTACGGCAGGCCTATCAACGATTAGTATTGGAGCAAGAGACTCCTGCAGAAGGAGTTGGAAGACTCTGGAAGTTGGACAGAACGGAAAAGGTCTTGCAGCCAGGAGAGGTGGCTTGTCTGAAAGCTTCCGTTAAACTCACATGGAAACAGCCGGGCCCTTTTATCATCTTTGAATCAGGTCCACAGGAAGAGGAGAGAGGGATAGAAGTAATCCCTGAAGTGATCCCTTTGAAGGTGTTACAGAAAAACCATGGAAGGGTTTTAGTGAGTGTCAGAAACACCTCTACTACACCGGTGAAGGTACCGGCCAGAGTGCTGTTGGGCCAAGTTAACCCGGCTACCCCAGTTGTCCCATCTGATCTTAAAGAGGAGGAAAGGGGTGAAGTTATCATAGAAGAGCTCTGCTCTGGAAACGCTGCCCTCCCACCGGAATGGGTGAAGAGGGCCAAGGCACAACTTGCTCGATGGCGAGGAATATTTTCTAGGGATGAGTTCGACGTGGGATGCGCCAGGAGTGCCACTCATAAGATCCGCCTGAGTGAGGACAAACCTTTCCGAGAAAGAGTCCGGCGAGTTCCCTTAGGTGACTTAGAAGATCTACGTCAGCAGCTGGCGGAACTCAAGAAGACTGGGGTTATTCGAGAATCCAGGAGCCCATATGCTTCTCCGATAGTGGTAGTCCGGAAGAAAAACGGATCTCTGAGGCTTTGTATCGACTACCGAACCCTGAACAGAAGAACCATCCCAGACCAGTATACCACTCCTCGAATCGAAGACGCCCTACAGAGCCTGTCAGGGGCAAAGTGGTTCAGTGTGATGGACTTAAAGAGTGGGTATTATCAGATCCCCATGCACCCTGAAGATCGGGAGAAGACAGCCTTCATCACCCCTGTGGGGTTCTTTGAGTTCAATCGCATGCCTCAGGGGTTGTCAGGGGCCCCTGCTACCTTCCAAAGGCTGATGGAAAGGACCGTTGGAGATATGAATTTGATAGAGGTACTGGTATACTTGGATGATGTTATTGTGTTTGGCAGAACTTTGGAAGAACACGAGGAGAGGTTGGAAAAGGTCCTGAAGAGGCTACATGAAGAAGGCCTGAAACTTTCTCCTGAGAAGTGCCAATTCTATCAGTCCTCAGTCCATTACCTGGGCCACATCGTGTCTGAAGAAGGGGTGGCCACCGACCCGGACAAGCTGGATGCTGTCGCCTCCTGGCCGAGACCTACAAATGTGACCGAACTTCGGTCGTTCCTGGGTTTTTGCTCCTATTACAGGAGGTTTGTAGAGGGGTTCGCCAAGATTGCCCGACCCCTCAATGAGTTACTAAAGAACGAAGAAGATGACGTTCCTGAACTGGTCAAGCCAGTGAAGTCCACCATGGGACCCCGGAAGGCCAAGGAGTCCATCCAGGATCAGTGGACCCCAGAATGTGAAGGGGCTTTCATTCAGTTGAAAAAGAATCTAACCACTGCCCCTGTGTTGGCCTACGCAGACCCCACGAAACCATATGAACTACATGTCGATGCCAGCCGAGATGGGCTGGGTGGGGTACTCTACCAGGAACATGAGGGTCACCTGCGACCCGTAGCCTACATGAGCAGGAGTCTACTACCTGCTGAAAGGAATTATCCTACCCACAAACTTGAATTCCTGGCCTTAAAGTGGGCAGTGGTCGACAAACTGAAAGATTACCTGTACGGAGCTGAATTCATTGTCAAGACGGATAACAATCCCCTTACCTATCTGTTGACTACAGCCAAGCTGGATGCAACAGGACACAGATGGTTGGCTGCCCTCTCTAGCTTCAACTTCAGCCTGAAGTATCGGCCAGGAATCGGGAACAGGGATGCAGATGCCCTATCCAGAAGGTTGCATGCACCACACGAACCTGATGAAGAATGGACCCATTTGGCTCCAGAAGGGGTGCGTGCCCTATATCAGGGAACTGAACTTCGATCCAGAGGAGGATCAAGAGCCGAAGAGATTGGGGTTTCGGCTGTCGGAGTACCCAAATACTATTGCAGGGTGACCCAGGTTGAAGGGGAAGATTTACCCCGGCTGTCCAAAAGGGAGGGACAAAAGGGAGGGAAAGAAGAGTCATTCACCCACCCAAAAGCCTGACCTATAACCAATTGGGTGAATGCTCGAAAGAGGCTATCTTTACTTCCAAACGAACTCTTGATCAGCCTAGTTCTTCCACCGCAGATTTGGTGGAGGACAACCCTAGCTCACCCCCAGGCACATCTGTACAAGCCACTCAAGTGTCGGGGGTCTGTGAACAGAATTACCTTCCCTCCCCCGACAATTGGTGGGAGGTTCCTATGTCGAACCTGTGTTGTAATATGCAGTTGTTAAGTTTGAACTCTGCTTATGAAAAGGAAGATGATTCCCTGTTATGCATATGTTAATGTTTTTTTTTTAGTGTACTGCCAACATATGCACTGGAGTACATGCTGTTGTCCTCTTTGGGGACCAAAGTTTCTCAAGTGGGGGGAGTGTGTAGCGGGGTCTTCCATTATACAAGTTCTAAAAGACTGCTGTTTGACATTTGAGAGGAACTCGGCTCCATCTAGTGGCCAAAAGGACACATTGCAGCGGCTATGGAATTTCTTTTGATGTGATTTTCCTTTCAGGAAGTTGAGCAGTCTTCATTGCCCATAGTGCTTTGAGAGTACCAGGGTGCACTGCTGCACCACACAGCCTTCTGGGGGAAGCTTTATAAAGGAAGGGAGGAGCCAGGCTCACTCTCTTGGGAAAGACACAGTGAGACAAGCAGGATGACAGCGCTGTGGGCTGATGCTGCATGCTAGGCCGAAACTCCTGGGCTTTAAGTGACTAAGTTGCAGTGTTTCATCTCCAGTAGAGGATCCCTCCTGGAGGTCCCATTGATGTTCTACAGAGACCAGACTCATCCACCCCAAATACCTAGTGCGGCTGGTGACAGAGGCCGGAGACTGAGACCGCAGCGGAGGCTTCCTGGGAGACAGTCCTGTTGGTGAGAGGGCATCTGCCCAAAAACTGACTCTATCTATCAAAGAAGTAACTTTAGTCAGGATTAGCCTTAGAGTAGTAGAAGGCAATATACCAGGTGGCCCAGTACATCTCTCACATAAGTTTTACTGCCAATCCTGCACAGACACCCCGCGGTGATTACTAACTGTTTGCTGCCATTCTCTCTATTGATCACCCATCCTCAATGTGGATTACAAATTGCGAGTGCACCAACGTTGCTAGCGAAGATATAGAGAATAAACAGCGGACTCAGATAGGTCTGACTGTCTGGTACTGTGTCTAACTGAATGCTGAGCCTTATTTCCAAAAGTATAATAGTGATTAAGATGGTGGTCCTATAGGCTCTGAGACATTTCCTGAAACAATTAATGTGCCCTTGAGGAGTGATATCACAGTATTTATCTTATCTTTGATTAATTAATCAGTATATCCTTTTACAAAGTCATATTTTACTGTATCAAAACTGTTTATTTGATTTACAGTAAATAACTTTCCTGTTTAAAAGCAAGCTTGTGTGTGGTCACCTTGTATTACCCAGAAGGACTGCAGCTGGAGAGAGGTAACAGGTCATTATTATTTATTGAAGTGTTATATTCCAATCTGTGTAGCCATTTGGTATTCCAGTCCTATTCTGGGTCAGTTGTGCCTAGGGAGGGTTCGAGCCAATTCTGTGGGTTGTTAGGCAGGACGTAGACCCAATAATCTAATCAGCAGCTCCTGCGGGGGTGGTGCTACAAACGTTTCAGTCTCAGGAAGTGCCTTGATGTGATGGCTTCAAAAAGATATAAAAAATAAAGAAAAGGGAACCAAAAACAAAATAATAATATTAATAAAAATAATAATAAAATAGTCAATAATAATATTCATGATAATAATTATGACAGAATGAAGACACCAATATTAAGTTATCTCAAACAACATTGTGTATCTCAAGCTCCACATTGTTACCATTTGATGAATAGTGATGAGCCAAACACCCCCTGTTTGGTTCGCACCAGAACATCTCGAACAGGGGAAAATGTTCTAGCAAACTTACGAAAACGTCCTCATTTTAAAGGCTTAAATGTAAGTGACTATTAATCACCTGCTGGCCTGGGAAAATTCAAACCCATAGTCTCTAACTTGCAAGCCCGTTATTCTACCAGCTACGCCACTGAACCAACTGATTAACCTCAGACTCTCTCTGCCTAACTAACTTCTATCTGAGTTTGCCAGCTCTTTTATAGGGCTCTGATATCACTGAGCACCCCATAATCCACTGCTGGTTGTGACGAGTGGTCATTTGAGTTACTGTTGCCTTTCTATCATCTCAAACCAATATGTCCATTCTCTTCTGACCTCTGACATCAACAAGGCATTTTCATCCACACAACTGCAGCTCACTGGATATTTTCTCTTTTTTGGACCATTCTCTTTTTTTTATTTCAATATGTTTTTATTGATATTTTCATGTTAACAAAGAGAAAATACGCTCTCGCAGGAGCAAAGAACAGTAAAGCAAAATACTGCATATGAGTAAAACGTACCCTTTGTCAAGCAAAAATATTAAACAAAGTGTTGGAATCATCAAGAGAAGCATTTTACTATATACTAAAAAGCCAGAATAACTTTAAAGATGCAATTCCTGAGCTTTGTCTGGAAGGACAAGCAGCTGAGAATTAACTACAGGCGTCTTACGGCCCCTAAGAGTAAGGGGGGCCTTGGCTTCCCTGTCTATCACAAGGGGTGCATTTTAAGCTGACTTGTTGATTGGAATCTCCACTCTTCCTTGAAATCGGTAGTTAAGTTGGAAAATTCTTTCACGGCGATTCCGTTACACCTTCTCTCCTGGCTCCCCCTGTCAGCTGCTCCTAAAGATCTCCAACAACACCCAATTATTGGCCCACCACTGTTAACCCACCACGACTGGCGCAGACGTAAGAAAATTGACCCCCACCAGGGGCCGCTGACGACCCTCCGTCTCAATCCGGCCTTTCCACCAGGCATGTCCGCTTCCTTTTTGAGAGACTCTTGGCCTCATCGCGAGGTCCTCTGAAAACATTTTTTATCATGCCAGTACTCCCTTGTCCTGGGAATCTATAAACCAGCTCTTACGCCCTCGTAAGTTGCCTCTATGGAAGTTCTTCCAAATCCGCCACTTTCTCACTGCATCGAGGTCCCCCCCCCCTCCTGGACGAGACCCCATACTGACTTGGAATCTATATGCTAGCGTGCTCAACCCCAACGCCACATGATATCTGAACTTTATGGCCTGCTGCTGGAGTCTCCTCCAGCATCGTCTTCATCCTTTGCTATGGCCTGGTCAAGAGACCTGAATCTTTCTCTTTCCAAAACGGCATGGGAAGGCATTTGCCATTCCGTGCACCAAGCGTCTATCAATGTGACTACTCAAGAAAATGGTTTTAAAATTCTTTCCTGCTGGTACAGGACACCGGATAGAATTCACCGGTTCTGCCCGGAGGTGCCCGATGTGTGCTGGAGGTGCAGCGTCGCTACCGGAACCATGCTTCATATCTGGTGGACCTGTCCTATCTTACATCCCTTCTGGTCCCTGGTCTCTCTAATCATAAAAGACGCCAACTCTAGTAAGATATGTTTCTCACCAGAAAGCTTTCTCCTCCATTATTCCCCTAACCCGAGACACGCATACAAGAAATCCTTGACCACACATATGCTGAACGCAGCGAAACTCTGCGTGCCATGCTATTGGAGGTCGCAATCGATCCCATCACTTTTGGAATGGTTTCGGAGAATAAACCATATTGAAAATATGGAGGAACTGATTAGTATCTCTCATGATGATTTCTCAAACTTTATTGCCACATGGTTCAATTGGATCCGGTTCAAAGAATCAGATACTTACAAAAGTGTAATGTCTCCTACTAACTGATTCTCTGACTCCCTCGAATTGCCTTTTGGCCTTGTGTGGACTTGGGCGCTCCTGCTTGCTGTGCGGTTGGGGGAAAACGGGGGACCTCACTCCCTCCCCCTTACCAATCCTACCCCCTCCTTAACCCTCCCCCCCCTTATTTTTTATCTTCCTTGTCTCTTCTTTCCTCCTTCCTTCTCTTTTTTATCCCTATCTCCATCTGCAGAGTCTTCTCTCTTTTATTTTTCTTCTGTGACTCATCCTTGGGCTCATATCGCAATTCGCAGGCTTTTCCAAAGTCTGATCCTCCCACACTCTAGGTACACCGCTTCATAGTGATCGTATTCCTCCAAAGTACTCGATCAACCTGGCTAACCTTTACTTTCTGATTGTGCCGCTGTGGTAAATAATTCCTGTTCTGTTCTCACTACATGTATGCCCCAGGCGTGTATGCAGCTCAACATACAGCTAAACCTTCAATCTTATAATAACCAGTCTTTTTGTAACTTTAGGCTTTATTCCGGTGAAAGAATGATGGTCACATGAAACAGGATATAAGTCAGATAGAATGAATATTAGAATAGGATTGATCAGATAGGATTGAGAATTAGAGATGTACCGAACTGTTCGCCGGCGGACAGTTCCCGGCGAACTTAGCATGTTCGCGTTCGCCGCTGCGGGCGAACATATGCGATGTTCGGTCCGCCCCCTATAATACATCATTGAGGCAAACCTTGACCCTGAACTTCACAGTCAGCAGGCACATTTCCAGCCAATCAGCATACCTCCCTCCCACACCCTCCCACCTCCTATAAATAAGCAAGGGCAGCATCCATCTTAGATCATTCTGAAGCAGTGTGTGTTAGTGAGAGCAGGGAGAGCTGCTGCTGCTGCTGCTGTTAAGCTAGGGACAGTTGTTAGTCAGTGTTCCTGGTCTTGCTAGTCAGTGTTCTTGGTCCACTACTGCTGTAAGGACAGCATCCTGACAGCACCCCAAAAAGCCCTTCTAAGGGCTGGTATTTGGGTAATTTATATATATATATATATATATATATATATATATATATATATATATATATATATATATATCTAGTGTCCCCAAAAGCCCTTTTAAGGGCTGGTAATTGAGTTTTTTCTTTATATATATATATATATATATATATATATATATATATATATCTAGTGTCCCCAAAAGCCCTTTTAAGGGCTGGTAATTGAGTATTTTTTTTATTTATATATATATATATATATATATATATATATATATATATATATATATCTAGTGTCCCCAAAAGCGCTTTTTAGGGCTGGTAATTGAGTATTTTTATATATATATATATATATATATATATATATATTGTACACTGCAGTTGCCTGCCCGCTGTGTGTGAGAGGCCACAGACCCACCACAGACTGTACTGTGGGCACACCACACTCACTTCGGGTGGCACAGGCACAGTACCTTGCATTTTAAAAAATATTTTTTTTTTCCTCTGTCATAATTGCAGTGAGTGCTGTGTCAGGTCCACAGAGTGCACTGTACCCACTGCAGTGCACTGCCCACCACTGATATATATACGGTGGCACAGCATCTTGTTGGAAATTGAAAAAAAAAATATTTTTTATTATTGCAGTTGCCTGGGTGCCAGTGACTGTCAGGTCCACAGAGTGTACTGTGCCCACTGCAGTGCCACTGCCCACCCACCACTGATATATACGGTGGCAGGCATGACTTTTTTTGGATTAGTGTCTGGGGGGGTCTAAAAAGCGTACCTGTGAAGTTTCAGCTCTGTAGCATGTCCAGAACCAGAAAAAAAGATCATATAGGTGTAAAAGGGGTTCCCACCATCCCTGCTCTACAGAAAAATGATCTTTTTTCTGGTTCTGGACATGCTACAGAGCTGAAACTTCACAGGTACACTTTTTAGACCCCCTAGACACTAAATCACACAAAAAAAGTTCTTAAAAATTGTCATTTTTGATAGAGAGTTAATTATTGGAAAACTTAAAAAAAAAAAAAACTTAAAAAAAAAAAAATTTCATTTCAAATGTATTGTCTGGGGGGTCTAAAAAGTGTACCTGTGAAGTTTCAGCTCTGTAGCATGTCCAGAACCAGAAAAAAAATAGAATTAGGGTTAGGGCTAGGGTTAGGGTTAGGGCTAGGGTTAGAGTCAGGACTAAGGTTAGGGTTATTTTTAGTGCTTAGGGTTAGAGTTAGAGGGGTAGGGGTAGGGCTACTAACTCTAACCCTAAGTATCTCACCGTAACCCTAACCCTAGCCCCTAACACTAAACCTAACCCTAACCCTCTAACCATAACCCTAACCCTCTAACCTTAACCCTAACCCTCTAAGCCTAGCCATAAAAATAACCCTAACCCTAAACCTAACCCTAACCCTAACCCTGGCCCTAACCCTAGCCCTAACCCTAATTCGTAATTTTTTTCTGGTTCCGGACATGCTACAGAGCTGAAACTTCACATGTACACTTTTTAGACCCCCCAGATGCTAAATCCAAAGACATTTTTTTTTTTTTTTTTTTTAAATTTTTCCAATCATTGGCTCTCTATCAAAAAGGACAATTTTTAATAACTTTTTTTGTGTGATTTAGTGTCTGGGGGGGGGGGGGGTCTAAAAAGTGTACCTGTGAAGTTTCAGCTCTGTAGCATGTCCAGAACCAGAAAAAAAAATAGAATTAGGGTTAGGGTTAGGATTAGGGTCAGGGCTAAGGTTAGGGTTATTTTTAGTGCTTAGGGTTAGAGGGTTAGAGTTAGAGGGGTAGGGGTAGGGCTACTAACTCTAACCCTAAGTATCTCACCGTAACCCTGACCCTAGACCCTAACACTAAACCTAACCCTCTAACCATAACCCTAACCCTCTAACCTTAACCCTAACCCTCTAAGCCTAGCCATAAAAATAACCCTAACCCTAAACCTAACCCTAGCCCTAACCCTAACCCTAGCCCTAACCCTAGCCCTAAGCCTAACCCTAGCCCTAACCCTAATTCGTATTTTTTTCTGGTTCCGGACATGCTACAGAGCTGAAACTTCACAGGTACACCTTTTAGACCCCTCAGATGCTAAATCCAAAGAAATTTTTTATTTTTATTTTTTTTTAATTTTTCCAATAATTGGCTCTCTATCAAAAAATTACAATTTTTAAGAACTTTTTTTTGTGTGATCCCTCTCCGGCATGCCACAGTCCAGGTGTTTGTCCCCTGGAAACAACTTTTCCATTACTATTTTGGCCAGAAAGAGTCCCTGTGGGTTTTAAAATTCGCCTGCCTATTAAAGTCTATGGCGGTTCGCAATGTTCGCAGGTTCGCGAACATTCGCTGATGTTCTCGTTCGCCGTTCGCGAGCGGCGAATTTTATGTTCTCGACATCACTATTGAGAATATGCGATAGGATTGATATTAGGTGAAACTGGAAATGAACAGATAAAAACATACAATCAGTATATAAACATAAACAAGATATGCACTGAGTATACAGTCAACAGTTCTGAGGCATACCAGCGATGCTTCCTAGAAGGATCCCAGAATCTTCCACAAGAACATGAGGGACAGTCTCACTCCTCTAAGATGGAGATTGCAAAAGGAAGTTTTCTCAGTTAGAGGTGGAGTTAATACCCAGTGATAGAGAGCAAGAAATACCATTGAGTTCTGTCCATCAATAGTCTTTGTCACAGTGGCATCTTGTGGACAATATCGGTATTGCAAGTTTCAATAATATTAATTCTTTTCTTAGGCTGGAGGCATGAAACTCCCCACCTGGTATTATCAGATACCACTATTTATTCCTCAGATGACAACAACAAATTAGTTCAGAAACTGGTCTGAGGAACAACTTTGTCTCCTTGTTTCTATAGATCTTGACTTCCACTTTACATTGGAGTGATGGTGTGATACAATCAAGTAAACAATGTGGTGGTGACCAGGAACTATTAGAGGGTTTCTCTCGTCTGACTCTAAGCTGGCTTGTCTTAGACGACCACCTACCCTAAGTATTTCATTTTGATCAAGAAATGGGTCAAGTTTTCCCAGGGCACTGTCTCTAGGGATAGGTTTTCCGTTCAAGATAAAGTCAATCTCCTTAGCATAGACTTCATGCTGTACAGTGCGGATGATAAGATCCTGAGTCTGCTGTAGCTCTAATGCTGAACTGATCCTTTGACAATGGTGCCACCCCTTGCAGTCACAGCTGTTTGAGTCACCTTTTAAAGGAGCGAGCTATATGGATAAGACAAGAAATAGCTCGAACAAGTGTCTTCCATTTTGAGAATCTGGTAAATCTGTTAGATTTAAGCTGGCAGCCTGAAGTTGCAGTATGAAATGTTGAGATCTCAGGACGGATGTCAGTATCTGAGTCTGGATCTACTAGTTCAAAAGTGTCACTTTTAGGAAAAGTCTGTTCTGCATTATACAAGAATGCAGGTCCAGTAAACCATGTTGTGTCTTTAAGGTTACATGCAGCAACAGCTCTTGTGGCATGGCCTGCAGGGTTATAGTCATATATAGATACATATATACAGAGATAGTGGATCTCCTAATCCTCAACACTCTGTTGTTGACATAAACATAGAAACGTCTGGTTTTAATTGTAGATGTAGCCTAGCACTACCTTGCTGTCTGTGTAGAGCTGAACATCCTTGAGGTCAATGTCCATCTCTGAGGTTATTAGTTCTGTTAGTTCAACAGCTAGTACTGCAGCACAAAGTTCTAGCCTAGGTATCGTGTGCTCAGGGTGTGGAGCCAGCTTTGCCTTGCCCATGACGAATCCTACGTGGCATCATGCTGTAGTGTCAACAGTTCTTAGGTAGGCCACGGCAGCTATTGCCTTGACAGAAGCATCACAGAATATGCAAAGGGTTTGGCTCTGTATCTTTGTAGAAGGTACAGGAGCATATGGGCGTGAAACATGGAGATCAGATAAGACTGATAGAGAGTCCATCCACTCTACCCAAGAGTTTCTCTTATCAAGGGGTAGTGGGGCATCCCAGTCGGATGTTTCACAAATCAAGTCTCTAAGTAAGGCTTTACCTAATTTACCTAATTGTAACAGGTGCCGCAAATCCTAATGGATCGTACAGGCTATTGATTGTAGACAAGACACCTCTGCGAGTGAAGGGTCTTTCTTCTCCATTTACTTGGAAGGTAAAGGAATCGGATTTCAAGTCCCAAAGTAGACCTAGACTGCGCAGTACAGGTAAAGAGTCTGTACCCAGATCTAAGTCCTTTAGATCACTGGAATGGTCTTGAGCAGGGAAAGCTTTCATTACCTCTTTGCTGTTGGAAGCAATCTTGTGAAGCCTGAGATTGGAACAAGCGAGCATTTCCTGTGCTCTTTTAAGAAGACAGATTGCAGACTCACTGGAAGGTGAGGATTTTAAACAGTCATCCACATAAAAGTCTTTCTCTATGAATTGTCTTGCATCTGTGCCAAACTTAAGTTCACATTCTTGGGCGGAATGTCTGAGTCCGTAGATAGCGACTGCAGGTAAAGGGCTATTGCCAAAGATGTGTACCCTCATACGATACTCTGAGATATCTTTGGAAGGATCATTGTCTTGGAACCAAAGGAACCTTATAAAGTTCCTGTCTTCCTCTCTGACCAAGAAACAATGGAACATCTGCTGATTGTCAGCTATGAAGGCAATAGAATCTTTGCGGAAGCGTAAGAGCACTCCCAGGAGTTTGTTGTTAAGGTCTGGGCCTGTCAAAAGGACATCGTTCAAGGAGATACCCTTGTATTTGGCACTAGAATCAAACACTACTCTAATTTGACCTGGATTTTTGGGATGGTACACTCTGAATATAGGGAGGTACCAACACTCTTCAGAGTCTTTAGGGGTGGGAGCCACCTCGGCATGACCGTTCTCAAAGATCTTCCCCATGAAAGAAAAGAAATGTTCCCTCATCTCTGGCTTTCTTTGTAAATTACATCTAAGGGAAGCAAAACGTTGTAGCGCTTGTTCTCTGTTATTGGGTAAGCGCCGTCTTTGTGGTCTGAAGGGAAGAGGTGCGACCCAGCTGTTTGTGCTGTCTTTGACTAGACCTTGCTCCATTATTTCTAAGAAGAGTTTGTCTTCGATAGACATTGCCACGCGATTTTCATCTTTAGTTCTCTGAAAGACTGTGCACCCTAAATGGTCTTGGTCACTGTCACAGGCAAAATTGCCACTAGTGGGGCTTGTGAAAGGCAGTGGCGGCTGGTGCTCAAAATTTTTGGGGGGGGCGCAAAAAGAAAAATGTAATAGGTATTGCTTTGCGTCAAAAAACGCAGTAAAAAATTGCGTGACTTTGAAGTCATGGTACAGGCATGGCACAGGTGATGGTATAGGCATGGCATAGGTGATGGTACAGGCATGGCACAGGTGATGGTACAGGAGATGGTATAGGCATGGCACAGATATGGTATAGGCATGGCACAGATATGGTATAGGCATGTCACAGGTCATGGTACAGGAGATGGTATATGCCCCCTTTCAATGCAGAGACCAGCGTACATGCCCCCTTTCAATGCAGTGACCAGCGTACATGCCCCCTTTCAATGCAGAGACCAGCGTACATGCCCCCTTTCAATGCAGAGACCAGCGTACATGCCCCCTTTCAATGCAGAGACCAGCGTGCGTGCCCCCTTTAATGCAGAGATCAGCGTGCGTGCCCCCTTCAATGCAATGAACACTGTGCTGTGCCCCCTTTAATGCAATGAACACTGTGCTATGCCCCCTTCAATGCAATAAACACTGTGCTGTGCCCCCTTCAATGCAATAAACACTGTGCTGTGCCCCCTTCAATGCAATGAACACTTCGATTGCAGAGTGCCCACAGCATTGTACCCCAATGATTGCAGAGTGCCACAACATTGTACCCCAATGATTGCAGAGTGCCCACAGCATTGTACCCCAATGGTTGCAGAGTGCCACAGCATTGTCCCCAATGATTGCAGAGTGCCCACAGCATTGTACCCCAATGATTGCAGAGTGCCCACAGCATTGTACCCCAATGATTGCAGAGTGCCACAGTATTGTACCCCAATGATTGCAGAGTGTCACAGCATTGTACCCCAATGATTGCAGAGTGCCCACAGCATTGTCCCCTAATGATTGCAGAGTGCCACAGCATTGTCCCCCAATGATTGCAGAGTGCCCACAGCATTGTCCCCAATGATTGCAGAGTGCCCACAGCATTGTCCCCCAATGATTGCAGAGTGCCACAGCATTGTCCCCCAATGATTGCAGAGTGCCACAGCATTGTCCCCAATGATTGCAGACTGCCCACAGAATTGTACCCCAATGATTGCAGAGTGCCCACAGCATTGTACCCCAATGATTGCAGAGTGCCACAGCATTGTACCCCAATGATTGCAGAGTGCCCACAGCATTGTCCCCAATGATTGCAGAGTGCCTACAGCATTGTACCCCAATGATTGCAGAGTGCCCACAGCATTGTACCCCAATGATTGCAGAGTGCCACAGCATTCTCCCCAGTGATTGCAGAGTGCCCACAGCATTGTACCCCAATGATTGCAGAATGCCCACAGCATTGTACCCCAATGATTGCAGAGTGCCACAGCATTGTCCCCAATGATTGCAGAGTGCCCACAGCATTGTACCCCAATGATTGCAGAGTGCCACAGCATTGTACCCCAATGATTGCAGAGTGCCCACAGCATTGTACCCCAATCAATGCAGAGACCAGTGTGCATGCTCCCTTCAATCCAATGCACTTACCTGGCAGTGGCTCGGCTCCCCGCGGCGGCTTCTCCCCTCCTCGATACTTCGTCCTCTTCTGCGGCGGCGGGAAGGTGAGCGGCTTCTCCCTCTCGGCCTCTCCTCTTCTCTGTGGTGGGCGGCGGGAACCGGCGGGAAGGTGAGCGCCGCGCTGGCTTCTCCTCTCCTCGAGACTCCTCTCTGCGGCGGTGGGAAGGTGACCGGGCAGTGACGGTGAGTGACTGATGCACGCACCGGCACCGCCCCCATTGCGACGTCAGCGGGATGTCCTGGATGATGATTGGTCTAGGCTGTTGACTGGACCAATCACAGCCAGGATATCACGAAAGTGGGGGTGTCCTAGCGCTATGACCTGCGCCCAGGATACGCCCCCAGAAGGCAGCCAATCGGCGCCTCTTCTGGGTCGTAAACCCCCCCCCCCCCCAGCCAACACATAGGCTGGCGAACACAATTTTTTTTTTTAAACTTTATTGTTCTTTTTGTAATTTATTTTTTTTCCTTTTTTTAGGGGGGGGGGCGGCGTCCTGGCGCCCCCTATGCACAGGCCGCCACTGGTGAAAGGACAAGATGAGTGGGTGGTGTAGGCTGATTCCTTAACAAGGAAATGGTTGTGGCATGGCTGGAAAAGAGAGGGATGCCCATTCTCTAGAGTATTTGTGAGCATGCTGCTAACAGAGTTAGGTTTGTGCACGCTTCCTAGACAGACATCTCCTATGATGACCCATCCGAGGTCTAACTTCTGAGCATAAGGGGCGTTATTGAGACCATTAATTTGAGCTCTTGATTTGTGGGCTTGTAAGATATCTCTCCCGAGGAGTAGGATAATCTGAGCCTGAGGATCAAGTTCTGGTATCAGATGCGCTATGCGTTTCAAGTGTGGGTGATGAGCAGCTACGTCTGGTGTAGGAATTTCAGATCTATGATCAGGGATCTGGTTGCATTCGATAAGAGTTGGCAAAGACAAGCGTGATCGCCCTACCAGCCGTCTCCACTATTCCTGCACAAGTTTTTAAGGAGTAGGGAATGCTGGGGCCTTTAGTGCCGAACATGTCAAAGAAGGTTGAGCTGGCTAATGACTTGTTACTTTGGTCATCTAGGATTACGTAAAGCTTAATAGCTTTGTCTTTTTTGCCTGCTGGGTAGACTCTGACTAGGCAGATTTTGGAGCAGGACCTACCACCTATGGCTCCTTTGTAGACCACTGTACATTGTGAAGTGATCTCTGGTGTAGTTGCGGTGGTGTGCTCCTCCTCCCCGCCGTGCTCACTAGTGCTGAGGGTGTGTTGTAAAGTCCATGGAGCTGGCCCAGGATGCAACCCTGTGTTGTGATCTGAGCTGTCGCATTCTGTGCATTTTAAACTGACCTTACAGTCCTTGGCGAGATGAGATGTTGAAGAGCAGCACCTGTAGCAGATGTGGTTCTCCTTGAGGAAGACTTTGCGGTCCTGCAGGGTTTTCTCTCTGAAGGCTCTGCATTTTAGGAGAGGATGCGGCTTCCGATGCAAGGGACACTGCTTACTAGGATCTTGGACCTTTGTCTCTGAGTTAGAGAAGTTGGCAGACCTGTGAAAGGAACCTGGAGGAGACACGTTCGTTTTGTGTACTGCTACTGGAGGTTTGCAAGGGTTAAGTCCCATAGGAGCAGCACACAACAGCGTAATATCAAAACTTGGATCATTTCTTGTTTTAGCTTGCTGGCACACAAAGTCCACAAAAACAGAAAAAGGAGGGAATGGAACATCATGCTGTCTTTTAAATTGGGATCCATGTGTAATCCACTGCTCTTGCAAGTTATAGGGTAACTTTTGTACGATGGGGTTGACACCTCTGGCTGTGACAAGGAATGCAAGTCCTTATAAGTCTCCTTCGGATTAAGCTACTTGAAGTTCCATTAACAAGTCACTAATTCTCTAAGTTTATGGTAGGCTTTGCTAGGTATTTTGGGAAAGTTATCAAGTCTTTTGAATAATGCACTTTCTACTGCTTCTGCTGAACCATAACACTCATCAAGTCTATCCCAGATTGTTCTAAGACCAGTGTCTGGGTGGTTTATATTTATTGTCCTGATTCGCCTGGCGTGCTCGGCAGACTCATTTCCAAGCCATTTGATCAGGGGGTCTATCTCTTCGCTGCAAGATAGCCCTAAGTCTCTGGTGGTGTTTTGAAAGGATGACCGCCAGGCTCTGTAGTTTTCAGGGCGGTCAATAAACTTTTCAATTCCTTTGGTGACTAACTTGCGTCGTGCAAAGAACCATGCAAAGTCTATGGTGGCTTGATTAGCCTTCTGTGTGTTGCCATGGTGAGGTGGCTGTGTGTAGCCATACCTTTTGAGGGCATCAAGCCGGCCTCTGATGTACCGTTCTGGCTTGGACATTGGTTCTGGAGGGCGATTAGAAGGCGATTCTATTATCTCACTTATGGGGAGTCTGTCGTAGGAGACATCACTTTGCACGGATTTCTCCCGTTTGAAGGCTTGAGTCTTGTCACTGACTTGTGGCGGTACGGTGGAGTGTCTTTGGCTTGTCTCTTTGATGTCATCTTTGGCACTGCTTGTTTTAAAATGTTGATTGATGTAATCTGAAGTTCGTTGTAGAGAATTTTGAGTTTCAGCTGCTGGATCGAGAATATTGCTGCGCCTGCTGCATTCACTTTCGGGTATACAGCTAATTCTAAGGCCTCTGCTTCAGCTATGGCAGCTTCTGCTTCCTTCTCTACAGTGAGTTTCTCTAGGGCTACTTCTAGGAGGGCTTCCTCGGCCTCTAACTGTGCCTCTTGCTGCACTTTCTCTGTCTTTAGCCTCACTTTCTCCTTCTTAATCTGCATTTCTATGCAGATGACTGCGCTGGCAGGGTAGCAGGCCTCTGTATAGTCGCTGTCCTAAATCCCACTTGCTGGATAGCCGCTGTTTCACTGTTCTGTTCTCACTACATGTATGCCCCAGGCATATATGCAGCTCAACATACAGCTAAACCTTCAATCCTATAATAACCAGTCTTTTTGTAACTTTAGGCTTTATTCCGATGAAAGAATGGTGGTCACATGAAACAGGATATAAGTCATTTACAATGGATATCAGAATAGGATTGATCAGATAGGATTGAGAATATGCGATAGGATTGATATCAGGTGAAACTGGAAATGAACAGATAAAAACATACAATCAGTATATAAACATAAACAAGATATGCACTGAGTATACAGTCAACAGTTCTGAGGCATACCATGCTTCCTAGAAGGATTCAAGAATCTTCCACAAGAACATGAGGGACAGTCTCACTCCTTTAAGATGGAGATTGTAAAAGGAAGTTTTTTTCAGTAAGAGGTGGAGTTAATACCCAGTGATAGAGAGCAAGAAATACCATTGAGTACTGTCCATCAATAGTCTTTGTCACAGTGGCATCTTGTGGACAATATTGGTATTGCAAGTTTCAATAATATTAATTCTTTTCTTAGGCTGGAGGCATGACAATTCCTGTTACTCGTTACTCAGCCTGTTGGTTGCAGGGGTCTCTACTCCGCACCCCTACCACCATCCACGATCCTTAATATCTTGTCTTGAAGCATCGTGTATATTATCTCCATTGCCTGGATGTATAACCATTCCCACTTTTGTTAGTTTTTTTTTTTGTGTTTGTTTGACACATGTTGAATGTTTAACTACACTTTGTCATTGTGCCATTATTATTGATGACTTGACGCCTTTTGTACTGGCTGTTTTTTTTTTTTTGTACACTGTTCATTGGATTTCTCAATAAAAATACTTATGGAAAAAAATAAAAAATAAAATAAATGCACAAATAACCAAAAGAAAAGAACAGAAAAGAGAGAACCATGAGTGCTGGATATGTGAAGGAAAATATAAACAAAAGTTATCAATGATCAGTAGGTCCGTATTCCGTGAGTTACAAACCAGATGTGCCAACTGGATTCCACTGTCTCACGTTTACCCATGGTGGATGCAAATACCACCTCGTAAGATGCCTGTGTAGTAACTAGACGTATGATTTCAGTTATATCAGGTGGGATAGGGTCTTTCCAATGGCGCATTATCATAAGTTTAGTTGCAAGCAGTATGTGAATTATTGGTATTCTAATTTTGGGCAGAAGTTTATGAAGGCCTATGGAGAAAAGTGCCACTTCTGGGGTAGCCGGTATACTGACATGGTAAGTGTTCTCAATAATAGTACGTATTTGTTGTCACACATAGTTGATTTTTGGGCAAGTCCATAAAATGTATATCAAAGTTCCCACCTCACCACATTGCCTCCAACAATTTGGAGAGTACCCTGATTGGAATTTAGATAATCTAAGGGGTGTGACATACCATCTTAGTAATATTTTTTGGGAAGTTTCCCACAAGGAGAGACACCTAGATGCGGAATAGTTAGTAATAAGAGCACAATGAAAATGTGTCTTTAAGCCCAAACAGGTTATAGAACAGACTGATGCCTCTGAGTTTAGAGGTGGGTGAGGTGAGATATTGAGACACAGTCCACTGAATAGATGTAGTTAGAGATGTGGAGTTGCTCAGTATATTATGTATTTGCAGGTACGTGTACAATTCGTTACTATGAAGTTCATATTCAATTTGGAGTGCCCAAAAGGTCTTAACAGTTGGGCCAACCATAAGGTCATCTGTAGAGCGAATGCCTCTGGCATTCCAGTGAGCAATCGATATATTGGGAATACAGTGGGCTATCCCTGCAAGCGGAAATTTAAACGTAGATACAGGATATGGTGTCCTGGGTAGGTTTATGAATTCCCTCCATGCATAGATTGTGGCCTCAATAGTAGGGGATAGAAGTCCCCTTTTCAAGGTGAGGTGTAGGGATGATAGTAGGAAAGTTTGCAGATCTGATTCCACAATTTGTTGGCTGTCTAAGACTGTCCACGGTCAATCCGTTGGATCGATGAACCAGAATTTTGCTTGAGATAGAATGGAGGAGAGATAATAGTCTCTCAGCACCACGTGTGCCATGCCCCCTGCTGTTCTAGATTTAGTGAGTTTACTGAATGTGCACCTGGCTTTCCTACCCCTCCATAGGTACGAGTTCAGCATGTTTTTTCTTGAAGAAAGAGCCTGGGATAGGTAAGGAGCGAAACAGAAAAATAAATTGTGGCAATAGCATCATCTTAACTGCCACCAGGTGCCCTGACCATGAATGTTCCGATTTAGAGATTTTATCCAATTTGGCTGGTAGGGAGGACAAAAAAAATGGTAGTTTGAGGAGAACAGAGAGGAAGTAGTTGAAGTTAGATTGATCCCCAAATATTGGATCCCTGTGTCTTGCCATGGGTAGGGAAAGGAAGCCTACAGAGAGGACTGTAGTTGTTTAGGGACATTCAAACCTAAAATAGTTGATTTGGACACATTAACTTTGTAGTAACTCAATTCAGAAAATAACATCAAAGTCGTATGTACTGAAGCCAGAGATGTCTCCACATCCGTTAAAGTCAAGATAATATCGTCCGCGAATAGACTGATCACTTGTTTGTCGGCATGAGTACCAAAGCGCGATATGGCAGGGTGGGAGCGGATATAAGTAGCTAAAGGTTCTATTAGCTACATATATAATTGTAGCTATCAATTAAATATCAATGGTGACAGCGGGCATCCCTGGCAGGTGCCATTTGTGATTGTAAAAGGGGTTGATAGGGTCCTGTTTGTAAAGACTTGGGCCGACGGGTTGGTGTATAAGGCTAGGATAGCTGTCAAGACGGGTCCACTGAAAACAATTGCCCCCAAAACTTGGCCCATGTAGCCCCAGTGGACCCTGTCAAATGCCTTTTCGGCATCCAAGGCTAAAAGTAGGGATGGCGTTTTAGAGATTTTAGCTAAATGTATGGTATTGATTAGTCTGCCCATGGCATCGGTCTGTCTGCCTTTGATGAAATCCGCCTGGTCTTTATGGATCAGATGCGGCAAAATATCCACTAAACGTAGTGCCAAAAGTTTGGATTATATTTTTAAGTCGATATTTAAAAGAGATATGGGCCTATAGTTTTGCGGTGAGCTAGGATCCTTCCCTGGGTTCGGTAGCGTTATTATCATAGCCTTAAACATTTCACGTGGGAAGGGCACAGAGGCAGCCACTGCGTTAAACATCTTAGTTAAGGATGGTATTAAGGTCTCGCCGTAGAGTTTGTAGTATTCCCCAATGTAACCGTCAGGCCCTGGTGATTTATTGTTGGGGATAGTCTTAATCACCCGTTGTATTTCTGAAGGGGTAAACAGAGCGTTAAGGTGATCAAGCTGACTTTGTGTGAGTCGTGGTAGTTGAAGTTTAGTCATAAATTTAGTTACGGCTGTGGGGTTGGGTTAAACAGTGTCAGGGTCTATAGACAGGTTATACAGCGAGCTGTAATACTCGCTGAATGCGTCCGCTATGTCCTTTGGGTGGGATACAGCTGTCTTAAATCGTGTGTGGATTAGAGAAGGAATTCTAGCTTTACATGTTTGATATTTTAGTCTAGTGGCTAAAAGTTTCCCCGCTCTGTTTCCTGTTGTATAATAGGTCATTTTTAGTCTCAGATGGGATTTTTCAAAGTCGTAAAATAGTAACGCGCGAAGCTCAGTACGTAAATGTCGCCATACCAGGAAAGAGGTGCATGAGAGCTTATCAGCAAGTGTCAAAGACACAGATGCATGGTCAGACCACGTGATCAAATTGATGGAGATAGAGCTAACTTTATTTAATAACCAATGGTCCAAGAGGAACAGATCTATTCTTGTGTAGGTTTTATGGGGTCTGGAAAAGAAAGTGTAATCCCTCTCGTCAGCATGGTGATAACGCCAGTCATCATAAAGTTCATTGGTAAGGAGCAGGCGGCCCAAAGCAGGGGCTTTGTATGTTTTCCTCCCGGTAGAATCAATAGAGGGGTCCGGTGTGCAATTGAAGTTTCCACACAAAAGTACATTACCCTGTTGATGTTTACGGACTGTTTTCATAAATTTCACAAAGAAGCAAAGCTGTCGTAGGTTAGGTACATAAGCGACAACAATGGTATAAATCATCGAGTTAAGGAGGCACATGACAATCAGGAATCTTCCTTGTGGATCCACTATTTCTGTATGGAGTTCAAATGTCACAGAATGCAGCAAATTACTGTGTAGGAGGCCCATACCCCGGACTATTAATGAAATCAATGTAAGAAAAGATGGGGCTTTGCAGGCCAATGGGAGGGGGAGGATCAAATATAACACAAGATTATCTAAAATATAGCTTTATTATACATGTTAAAAGTGATACAGTACATAGGATGGGTTACCCATGTCTAACATAAAATATAAAAACATATAGAATCGCAATATAGAAATACTTCCCAAAAGGGAGTGCCGATAATTTAATATCAGGAGATGACGTTAGGTCTCAGATGGAGCACGGTCTAAGGGTCCCCAGCAAGCCAACGAGTTTCACACGAGTTTTGTCACTTCCAACACATTTAAGTTGAAAACCCAAGTGTGAGAACTGAGACAATGACAATTCCGGCATCTTTGGTTTGTGTTGTTTATTTGATAATGGGGATGGGAGAAGGGAATGAGTGGGATACTCCTCTGACTCAACTAGGTTCAACTGGGACACTTTGTAGGAAAATGCCTATTAGTGCTGTCCTGACGCCAACTGAATGCCGACCAACGCTTCCTGGCGCTTTAAATACTGTTCTGCTGAAAGTGCTGAAACTTTGATTTTAACTCCTTGGTTAACTCAGAAGATCCAGGACTGTAATGATCCTTGACTCTTGACACTCTGTATAGCTCAAAAAGTCCTGTGTATGACTCCCTCCAGCCCTTCACTGACTGAGGTAGCTCCTTGTAACTGCTTGTACTGCTGCAACTCTTAACACTGCACACTTAACTCTTCAGGGCCCAACCGCTGACGCCCCCTCTACACTTCCAGGGTCCTTTTCACTAGGCAACCCCCTTTACACTTCAGGGTCCTGTCACTAGGCAACCCCCTTTACACTTGCAGGCTTGAGGATCCCTGGGACCTTCACCAGAGTGGTCCCCTCAACGCTAGGCAGACCCCAGGGGCAGTTAACAGTACTCACAACCTTGGAAGGCTTTCCTGGAACTGAACCCATCTTTCTCCACTGGTCCTCGGCACACCGGATCCTCTCTGCAGCTCAGCTCCCCCGTCTGGATACCCAGGCAGCCACCCAAGACAGATTCTGCGTCATTCGTTCCCCTCAAACTTATAGCCACTCCCAGAATCATTTGTGACAGAATCTGCCTTCTGTGGTAGATACAAGCCCGAATGGGCCACTGATTGGATTTCCTCCACTGCCCAATGAGAATCCTCTCACAGAGCCAGTGGGGAGACTCCCCTCTCAGTAACCACACCTGGGAGACGCGACAGTCCAGCTGAAATCATAGCCCTGCTGTTAAGCAGCCAAAGCCCATTATACTTTTACCTAGCACCTACCTGTAGGGTGCTACACATAGAAAAGAAAAAAAAAGTTTCCGCCACTTCAGACGCCTCCAGTGTAATGAGCTGCTGGAGCTGTGACAGCTCTTTTATAAGAAAGGGGCGGGGACACAGCTCTTTTATAAGAAAGGTGCAGGGACACCACCCGGTGGCACCGCCCCTTTTGACATGACGTCAGTAATTTATTCACTGCACCTGAGCAGTGCATTATGGGGTGCTCGTGACGTCAGATTCCTATAAAAGAGCTGTCAAACTCAACAAGCGTCTGAAGAGGCAAGAGCTTCTTTTTTTTTTTTCGGGTGCTGCGGGCGATGTGATTGGTGATGACTTTACATCGGAGGACACTATTTTTTAATTTTTTTAATAAAGAACTTGTTAAAAACTGACTTTTGTCTTTATTTTTTGGTGAATGGGTAGGGGTACGATGCACCTTATATCCATTTACATAGAGGGCCAGGATCTGGGGGCCCCCTTGTTAAAGGGGGCTTCCAGATTCCAATAAGCCCCCCACCCGCAGACCCCCACAACCACAGCCCAGGTTTGTCGGGAAGAGACCCTTGTCCCCATCAACACCCCAAAGCACCCTCCCCATGTTGAGGGCAAGTGGCCTGGTATGGTTCAGGAGAGGGGGCGCTCACTCGTCCCCCCCCCTTTTCCTGTCCAGCCAGGCTGCTTGCTCGGACAAGGGTCTGGTTTGGATTTTGGGGGGGACCCCACGCCATTTATTTTTTCAATTTTGGTGTGGGGTTCCTCTTAAAATCGTTACCAGCCCCCATGCCATTTTTCCATGTTTTTTTATCTGTATTGCCAGGTGCCGACAATACATTACAGCGGTGAGCAAGTTTAAATGCCATTTTGTTCCTTTAGAAATGTCAGTATTGCTGCAGCAGGCTGCATGCATCGCACAAATGCTCAATTTTACAGGCACATTAAGGGGAACCCCAGGCACAATATTTAAAGGAATTTTTCATTTTTATTGTTTCACTTTAAGCATCATTAAAATCACTGCTCCTGTAAAAACTATTGTTTTTTAAAAAAGAAAATTCCCCCAGGGCAGTACCCAGGTCCCCATACACCTTTTTTTAGGCAATAACTTGAATTTAGCCTTTAAAATGAGGACTTTTGATTTTTCATGTTCGAATCCCATAGACTTTAATGGAGTTTGCATGTTCTAGCAAACTTTACCCCTGTTCGCAGTGTTCTGGTGTGAACGGAACCGGGGGTTATTCGGCTCATCACTACTCAGCTTATGGAAGTGGCTTACAGGTTTATTATCGCGCTAGGAAGAATAATGACAGCTCCCATAATGCGAAAAGGAGTTGCCACTGGAAGGTTTATTATGACTCCTAGTGAGTATGGTACTTCCATCATGTAATAATTCTGTACAAAACTACTACTTTGTCATGATCAATCATGAGGGTGAACTAAAGGCCCAGATTATTGCTATTATAATGGGATACAAAATAGGAGAACAACTCCACACTGCCATTCCAAATAATTAATATACCGGTATTGTTGATATATCGACCGAAGAGGACTCTTTATGGCCTATTCTATCACTCAAAATTTTCATGGGTCATGTCACTCCCAGGCTTCTCCCTCACTGTCCTTGTATTTGTTTCTCTGCTGTTTTCAGTGTACCCTCTTGCTGCTTTGTGAGGTTAGCTACAATTCTCCAGAGGTCTATAGCGATTATGGCTAGATTAGTCTTGTTTTGTGTTTGTTGTGTTATTTGTCCTTGCTATTGGTAATGAGGTCCCTGGCATGATGGGCATTAGCACGCTCAATTCCCTTTGCTTGTAACCCATGGGTTACCCCTGCAGCTTTGTGCCATGGTCTCAACTGTGCACCCTTACTCTACTTGGTTTGATTAACTACTCGCATCCACCCAGCAACTCAGAGTTTTTGCTGCCCCCCCCCCCCAAAGCGCTCACTTTGTTTAATCACCTCCATAGTCCAGACTGCTAGATGACGGGATGGAATCCATTTTTTTTTTTGTGTTTGATTGTTTATTTGTTTATGTAGTGTAATTTTCTCCTGGGACTTATATTGTGTGCTGCATCTGTCTAGAGGGAAGGTATTTGTGCTTTCAGTCCTGGTTTACTCCAACATTGGTTCTGTCTGATGCTTGGGATAAATTTGCTATCTACAGTCCTAAACGAATAAACTGGTCCTGTCTGGTAATTAGGGAGGTTAGGGCTGAAATTGCTATATTCTAGTTGGAGAGTGGAGGAAGCTGTAGTATTGCAGAGATACCCAGTTGGGGTGTCAGGCAGTCCATTACTCCCCCCCCCCCCCACCAGGGTCCCTCTACTTGGCTTTGCTTCACTCCCTGTGAAACCAGTCTCTTCCTCTTTTTAGTAATTGCTGGCAATTTACACTGGACACCATGCCACTGACTTAACTCAAACCTTCCCTCCTTGTTAAATGGGTATCACTCAATGCTTAAAGTGGTTGTAAAGGCTGAAGTTTTTTTTATCTTATCTATGCATTAAGATAAAAAGCCGGGGGCGTGGCTTGGCGCGCTATGTGGATGGCTGCCTGAGAGCGGAGCTCCGGACCCGAAGCGGCTCCTTATCACATTCTGCGGCCACATATGCACCGTTATCTGCTGAATATGGGCAGAATTCTCAAGCCGAACTCCCAGGGCAAAAATCTGAGGAACTCCAGGACCTCAAACGGCAAGGTTATCGCCGAAATCTTCAGGACCCAGGCACCGATCAAGAAGCACATTTCTGGATCCAAGATGGCGAGGAGACTATCACAGGAGATGGAGGAGGGATTTGAAACAGACTCGCTGGCAGCATCGGAGGATACAGTAAGTGACTTGCCAGCTACTGATAGACAATTAACATTTAATGACATGACTGCCATAGCTGCCGACATAAAAGGCTCCTTCGCTGCTGCAATCACTGACCTGAAGGCAGACATTGTCAGTCTCAAAGAGCAGATGGCAGGGGTGGAAAAGGCGGGCAGACATAGAGATAAAGCAATAGACAGACTGGAGGCCATCACGAGCACTCATTCTCATCACTTAATTGAAATGAACAGACATCTGGAGGACCTTGATAATCGTGGAAGAAGGAATAATATCAGAGTGAGGGGTCTTCCAGAGTCTGTAGATGGCAACAACATCCGTTCTGCCTTAACCTCCATATTCAATAATCTCTTGGAAAGGCCACAAGAATCCCCTATAGAGATGGACAGGGCTCATAGAGCCTTAAGACAGAAGCCTGCAGACACCATGCCACCCAGAGATGTAATCTGCTGCCTGACGAGTCACACTCTAAAAGAGGAAATTCTAGCAAAGTCCAGACAGAGTGATCAAATCCTGTTTAATGAAGCTCAAATTTTATTGTTTCAAGATTTGTCACCTATTACTCTGAAGAATAGGAGGGCAGTTAGACCGATCTTGGAGGCCTTGAAAGATAGAAACATTCCCTATAGATGGAAATATCCTTTCGCTGTCCAAGCTACCTTTCGTGGCAAACAATTTTTTCTGCGCACCCCTGAGGACTTACCATCCTTCTGTACCAATCTACAACTGGATCACATCGACCTTCCAGATTGGTACGCAGAATTTCTTCTGCCAGCTTCGCCAAACAACCGCATGTCACGAGAAAGCTCCCCTTCCACCTATAGATCTCCCTCCACTAAAGATGGGAGAAAGATGAAGACCAAAAAACCCCACTTACAGTCTCCATCGCCTCCAAAAACCCCGAGATCCAGAAATTACAACTGAGATGTGGATCTCTATATCTTGGATGCGTTAATAACCATATGGTTTTAACTTTGAATTCCTTTTTTTTTCTTCTTTTTTTTTCTTCAAGGAACTTCTGGTTTTCCCCAGTAGATGGCGATATTGGATCTCTTTTGCACATACTTTCTGTGGAAGATTCTATACTGAAGCAACTACTAAGTTTGTTGGCACATTCTCTATATAGCTCCTAGAGGACCCCGTAGATAGCACACAGTCCTCTTATTTAATAGGCTTTAAGTTGTAAGATCGTTATTAGAGCACTATGGACGGACTGCAACAAGCTAATACCGATATAAAGCTGAAGGTCCGCTGACTGAAAAAGGTTTAATAGCACTGATTACCATCAACTGACATATGTGCACTATCAACAGCCTCTACACGACAGTTGACCCGAATGAAGCTTTCAGTTTAGTTTTTGGTTGGCTCTGTAGACCAAATGTTACCCCCTTGGTATTCAACACCGGTTATTTGGTTGATAGTGTTTGATTGCCTGCCGATGATCCTTCCCTTACACATCTTCATCCTCGGAGGGGTTTTATCTGTTAGATTCTCATGTTCCTTCAAGATTAATACGCCTTGTTTATTTTTATCTCTTTTTGATCCGCATGAGATGAGCTCTTAGAGACCCTCAACAAGGACTATGCTGTTCATAGACAACGCGGAAGAGGCGAAATGACAGGTGATCTGGTAACGTATGATGATTTCGTCAACTTCACCACCAAGGACCACGCTGAGGTACTGTTTGCTACTATAAGGATATGTGATCTCCGATACACACCTGTATTTACGTTGTTATTGGTGTAGAGACTCACACATATCTACGTGCGAGATACATTATTTTGAACTTTCGCATGGGACTTTTCTAAAGCACAAGTTCCTCTTGTGATAACGAAGAATTTCATTGAGAGTTAATGATGTCCATAGACTTTTCCCCTTTTTTTTTTTTTTTTTTTTTTTCTCTGGGGAATTCCATTCAAGGTTTTAAGTCCTGATGTTTTTGTTATGGTCCGAATTTGCTCTGGTACAGTTTAGGTTTTCTTTTTTTTTCTTTCTTTTTTCACTTTCGCAGAACGCATTTGAATGTATTTGATTCAGCTTATTTTACAAAGGAGCCGTCTTCCTGTGGTTTGGGATAATTTATCTTAAATTCCAGGAATCTCGGATACCGTTGGTGGCGTCCACCTCCGCTCCTTCCACTTTACCCGAAAGGCTATTATTGCAGTTGATACTTATTACATTTCGCTAGAATATACAGCCTATTACATTCGTTGACGAGGAGAATCTCCCTAGTCAACCGGTCTTGACTTTGTCTTTTCTTCACTTCCCATCTTTCTCTCTTTACTTTCTGATCTCTCCTCCCCTACCTCTCTATCCCCTCCCCCTTCCCTAGTGCTACAGCATAACAATTTTGTAAAAATGGCCTTCTCACACTTGGGGAAACAACCCACGATAATATCACATAATGCAAACGGACTCAATGTCCCCGAAAAAAGAAGGAAATTGCTAAACGAACTTAAAAAAAGTAAAGCCCTGTTTGTATTCCTGCAAGAAACACATTTCCAGGGGAACAAAATACCAAAACTAACAGACAGACACTTCCCCACGATTTACAACGCTACAAATCCACTTGCAAAAACGAAGGGAGTTGCCATTTTAATCAGTAAAAATGCCCCCTTTACTGTAGACAAACACTACGCGGACCCAGAGGGCAGATATGTCTTCCTAGCCGGCTCTCTAAATGGACGCCCAATAACCTTAGCTAACGCCTACTTTCCAAACAAGGCACACGTATCTTTCTGTTCTAAACTTATCGATGATTTAAAGAATTTTGCTGTGGGATGCATTGTTCTGGGGGGGGATTTCAACATACCGTTGGACCCACTCCAGGATTCTTCCACTGGTAAATCGAGTGTAACATACAAGAAGATCAAAAAAATTAAGACTTTACTGAGATCATTGACACTAGTGGATACCTGGCGTTCTCTACATCCTTCAGAGAGGGATTTTACACACTTTTCCGCTCCTCACAACAAATACGCCAGGATTGATCTCCTTTTTGTCTCACAAAGAGATCTCCCAGATTTATCAGAAGCCAAGATTGGTGTAGCGGCTCTATCTGATCACGCCCCCATATCGATTACGATTGCGACGGACAAAGTTAGCAAACCGACATTTAATTGGAGACTAAACCCCTCCCTTCTAGTTGACCCTATAATCAGAGAGAAAATATCCGAATCCATCACGAATTACTTTAAAGAAAATTCCACACAAGATGTCTCACCCATAACTATATGGGAAGCACATAAAAGTGTAATAAGGGGAGAATTTATTAAATATGGAGCTAGGAAGAAAAAAGAGAAAGAGAAACAGTTAAACGACCTTATTACCAAAATTACACTCTTAGAGAACCAACACAAAATCTCACTAGCTAAATCCCTCCTGCAGGAGCTGTCGGATGCGAGGAAAGAGCTGGCAGACATTCTCAATAATAAAACCAAAAGAGCTTTGTACTTCAATAAAGCGATTTACTATGAGCATGGTGATAAGGGTGGCAAGTTTCTTGCTAGAGCCCTCAAAGACCTGCAATCTGCGTCTCATATCTCGTGCCTGAGGGATAAGCAGAATAATAAAATTCATGATTCCAGGTTCATCGCAGAATCTTTCCGCTCCTTCTATGAGAACCTATATAATTTACCCCCTCAAGCACGTCCCACAGACCTTCAGGGAACGAGAGCTTCACTCATTAACCAATATATTAAGCAGAGTGGCCTTCCTAATTTATC
This sequence comes from Pelophylax lessonae, assembly GCF_965119305.1. Classification (NCBI taxonomy): domain Eukaryota; kingdom Metazoa; phylum Chordata; class Amphibia; order Anura; family Ranidae; genus Pelophylax; species Pelophylax lessonae. The sequence continues at coordinate 155,571,122 of NC_138775.1, forward strand.
ACAATCGGATATTACTGATCTTGAAAAAGACATCTCCACTGATGAGGTGCAACAGGCTATTGGCTCTCTGAAATGCGGCAAAAGTCCAGGCCCTGATGGACTGACCTCGCAATATTTCAAAACGTTTGAAGCAGTTCTCACTAATCCTTTAACAAAAGCCTTGAATATCCTCTCCAAAAATGATAGACCATCCCATGAATTCCTTACGGCTCATATTACTGTGATCCCTAAGAAAGATAAAGACCCAACTTTATGCGCCAGTTATAGACCCATCTCCCTTCTCAATCTGGATGTCAAATTGTTGGCCAAGATTTTAGCTAATAGACTCAGACCTCTGCTGCATCTAGTCATTGGACCAGAACAAGTGGGCTTTATGCCAGGTCGAGAAGCCAGAGACAACATCATAAAATCACTGAATTTGATTCATGAAGCACGCAAAAATAAATTGGAAGGATTAATTCTGTCAACGGACGCCGAAAAGGCCTTTGACAGGGTGGCCTGGGATTACCTCCAGGCCACTTGTCGACACCTAGGTCTAGGTTCCAACATGATGGGATGGATCGGTGCCTTATACGCTGATCCCATTGCCAAGGTGAAGGTTAACAATATTATCTCCACACCCCTACATCTGAGAAATGGAACTAGACAGGGATGCCCCCTATCGCCAATACTCTTTATTCTGGCACTGGAACCGCTAATAAGACATGTTAATGCGGAACCGGCAATACATGGCTTCCAGATTGGGGACAGAGATTTTAAGATATCTGCCTACGCAGATGATTTATTATTTTACATTACCCAGCCGCACATCTCGATCCCGAACTTAAACTTGAAATTTCAGACCTTTAGATACCTATCTAATTTTAAAATAAATCACTCAAAGTCAGAAGCCTTAGATATATCCCTATCCACAGACATAAAAGCTTTAACCCAACGCAATTGCCCCTACAAATGGGAAACTAAATCCCTTACCTATCTGGGAATACAGCTTACCCCTAAAATTGAATCTCTTTTTGAAGCGAATTTTATCCCCCTTTTAAGAAACATAAAGAAGGACCTACGTAATTGGAATAATAAGAATTTTTCTTGGTTTGGAAGAGCGGCTATTTTGAAAATGGTCATTCTGCCAAGGTTACTTTATTTATTTCACGCTCTCCCGATTAAAATACCTAACGTTTTCTTTCATAATCTTCTCTCCGTCCAGAGACAATTTATTTGGGCCCTCAAGAAACCAAGAATTAAACTGAAATTTCTGCAGCTATCTAAAATTAAGGGAGGAATAGGCTTGCCCGATTTCGTTAAATATCACCAGGCATCCCATATAACCAGGGTGGTTGACTGGCATTGCCACTCCCATCACAAAGACTGGGTAGAACTTGAGATAGGTCTTTCAAGGTATCCAGTACACCAACTTATTTGGACAGACCCCTCTAACTATCCGCCTGACGTCAGAACACATCCCATGGTTTCAACTACGTTATCAATTTTTAATAAAGTTACATTGGAGCACCAATTGATCACCAATCCTGGTCCCATGACGCCAATTACTGGGAATCCCGATTTCCCTCCTGGTCTTGATCTTAAATCCCAATCCGTAGATGCGAATCCGAATACTACCCCGCTAAGAGTGAAGGACTGCTTATCGAATTCGAGATTATTATCACTGAAAGAATTTAACGAGATTAAACCTAAGGGCTACACAATTTCCCACTGGAACTATTTACAATTACATAATTTTGTGCAGAACAATAAACGCAGGTCCCTTTTTTCTAGAACTGTAACTCCTTTCGAGACAATATGTGGGGATCGTAGATCTTGTTGTAAAACCACGTCGCAAGCATATAAATGGATCTCTCAAGCCCCTAGCCAAGTGATAAACGATTATAAAAAAATATGGGAGAGAGATTTAAATTGCTCTTTTGCAGAAAAGATATGGGAGAAGGCTTGTGTATTTACGCACAGGTGTTCTCTAAGCACTAAGATTCAAGAAACCTCATTCAAAATTATGACACAGTGGTATCTGACACCAGTCAAAATAAAGACGTGGTCCCCACAGGGTTCTGACAAGTGCTGGAGGTGTCTAAAAGAGAAAGGGACTTTCGTTCATATTTGGTGGTCATGCACAAAAATACAAACATTCTGGAAACAGATCGTTCACCTGATTAAAATCATAACAGATACTTCTATGGTATTGGATGCTGCCACTTGCCTATTACACGTAAATACCCTCTCTTACAAGAACTATAAGCACTCACTAGTTAGACACTTATTGAATGCGGCGAAAGCCGTCATTCCACTTCATTGGAACTCTCAATACACCCCTTCAACAAAGGACTGGGCAAACAAGGTTAAGCTACTGCTTGAAATGGAAGAAATAGTTGCTATTAAGAAAGAAAACTGCACAAACTTTCACGAAATATGGAGACCCTGGACAGTATTCACTTTGTCCGCCAACTATCCTAAGCTCATCTCCCATTAGTCGACTGACCTCGAGTTAGATACGAATTACTAAAATCGATATTTTACCTGCCCCCCCCCTCCCCCCTCACCTCACCTTCCCTCTCCTCCTTTGTTTCTCACTTTCTCTCTTTCCTGTCTCTCTTTCTCTCTCCACTCTTTCTCAGGGTTATGGGCCCTAGGTATGGACATCCTGGTCCATACCCCTTACCTGCTACATGATTGCTTTGATGTACATCTAGGCTCAAACTGATTGTATATTTGTTTACTTTATTTACGTACAACATTTACTAGATGTATTTCACTATTGTTATATTGCACTTTACTTGTTAAGCCATTTTACAGTTTTCATTGTATTTTCATTTAACTTCAATAAAGCACTTTATTGGAAAAAAAAAAAAAGATAAAAAGCCTTCTGTGTGCAGCAGCTCCTCTCAGCCCCTCCTAATACTTACGTAAGCTCCGTCTAGATCCAGCAATGTTGCTGCAGTGTCCCGGCTGGCCGGGACTCCCCTCCTCATTGGCTCCTGCTGCTGTCAAAGTCAGTCAGTCAATGAGAAGTGAAAGGGGGCCAGGGCTGCTCCGTGTCTGAATGGATACACAGAGCTGTTATTCAGCTTGGGTGCCCCCATAGAAAGCTGTTAGCTGTGGAGGCACTCAACAGGAGGGAGGGCCCAGGAGCACAAAAGAGGGACCCAAGAAGAGGAGGATCTGGGCTGCTACGTGCAAAAATATTTTACAGAGCAGGTAAGTATGACATGTTTGTTATAGGTGACCTTCTTTCGCAACATTGGGAACCTCCTCTCCACATTTCACTCTGGAATTTTACTGGGGGGGGGGGGGGACTTTCTTGTCTGATTGAATCCCCTGCTTGATTCCTCATCAAAGACTTCAGCATTGCCCTATAGAGCTTTGCGCCAAATCAAGACACAACTTCACAATTTATCCCTGCATGACACCTGGAGAACTTTCTTCCCCCATGATGAGCATTATATATTCTTTTGGCACCCCATCAAAAATATTCTAGAATTTATTATTTTTTCTTATCTCAGTCTGACGTCTTGTTACTAAAATAGGCAACTATTCACTTCATGCTCCTTTTGGAGCTCCACCATCCCATTCAATTTATGACAAAACAGAGCAGGATCCTCATTAGCAAAATTATAAGTTATTCAACAAGAAAAAATAGTACACTTACATAATACATTTTTGATATTCATCATAGAACCTGGATAGAAGCACTGCAGGGCAGTCAGCATGTAACAGCAGTACAGAGACTTGTGGAATGTAAAGCTGTCAGTGTGGATTGGCATTGGTGTATGTCTCTCCCTGCCTCCTCACAAAGCCTGGGTTTGACAACTGCCAAATGTTGTGCCAATATGGAATAGCCCTGATCTACAGTACCTTGTCCCTATGACTGTTTCCTGGGAAGCTGGTACTTGTAGTGCACCAAATTGGTTTGTGTATTTTCCATTTTATTTACGCTGGACTTTCCAAAAAACTCTTCTAGAACTAAATTGTGGTTGTTAAATTCCTCTCTGCTGAAAATGTGTTTGCTCTATTCCTGCCTTCAACTGTATTTTTCTGAGAATGGCATGCCACAAATCTCCCCCCTCACCCAATGGGAGGCCCACAAGCGTGCTATCGGCAGAGAATTTTTGTCCCTGGAGACCAAACTCAAAAGGAAACACCAGGCTATCATTCAAATGCTTACTGATCGCAACAGAGCTTTAGAAGCCACCCACAAATGGACCTGTACTCAGAATACCTAGCAGGAGCTGGTGCATATAATATATGTAATGATATAAGCAGTAGATTGTAGATCTGAAGTGTGACTTATGGGTGCAGATGGAGGACATTGAAAACACCACTGATAATCTAGCTAGAGCACTGCAATCCCATGAAGAGATCTTAAATGACCATGCGGTTCTTATTCAGCAATTGTTTTACCAACAAGACAATGCTGAAAAAAGGGATTGTCATAATAACATTAGAAACTAGAGCCTCCTATAAACTGTGGCTCCCAAAGGTTTGACCACATCAGTCACTGCTATCTTTAATCAGCTTCTGCAGAAGCCAAAAGATGTGCCCATTAAGATTGATAGGAGCTTCTGGACCCCACAACCCAATTGAACACAGGCAAATCTCTAATTTGCGAATGTGCAACTCACAATACCCACTTACTGTTCAAGATTGATTCCAGCAAATAAATTTGATATATAATATGGAAGAGCTAATTTACTGTAACCAAGAAACAGGACCCTCTTACTCCCAACCTGGACCAGGTGGCATCTATTCAAATGGGTTCCCACATACTAACATATAATGTACCCTCTGCTTTAACTGTCTACATCGGAGCGATCACAAGGCACTTTGGCAATCACCAGCATGCTCCTTACTCAACACTTGGTAATCTGCTTCCAACAAACTAGAGAACAACCATGACTCAACAAATATCCACAGATGTATATGCCTTAAGCCTCGTACACACGCAACGAATTTCCGCCGACCAGTCGTTCGTCTTTTGTCCAGAGTGGTGTTTTGTTGGTTGGAATGTGCTCTAGACTGCACACAAATTTTGTCGTCTGACAGAATTATACTTCAGAAGTGATGTCATGTGTTGGTTTGCTTTCTTTGTGTTCTTTCATCTCTGAGCATGCCCAGTCTTGCTCATAAGATTTTTCCCTGTCGAAATCTGTACTGACTGCACGAAAATCGGACGTGTTTTGATGGTGGACAAAAATTTTATAGCCTGCACACCAGAATTTTTTCGTCCGAAAAGTCGGAGTCGGTTGTTGAGAGCACCATACTAACAAGTCGAAAATCAGCAGATTGGTCGTCGGACGAAAATTCCCGGCCGAATTTTGACTCGTGTGTACAGGCCTTTAGACACAATGATATCTACCACTTTCCCCTTAGAACCTTGCCCATACCCCCCACCTCCACACTTGTCTGCATTGTCTGCAAATATGTGATGTAGCACTGTAGGGATTCTGTACTATTGGGATATTTTTTTTTTCGTCTCCTGGATATTCACATTAGTGAAACTTTTAAAGGATATATTGTTGATATTTTCCCATTCTTCAGCAGTAAGGTTTTGGTTTAGGTCAGTTTCAGATTCTCTGGAATATGGTAGATCTTTAGGAATGCAGACTGGACAATACATTTTTGATATCAGGTTGGGCTTGGTGAGCAGCAAAGTATTAAAAAAAAAAAACAGGCATGTATTTTCCTTCAGAAGTGTAGTGTTTTGTATAGTGAGTTTGGAAATAAATCTCCTCAGCACCTTGAAATAAACATATTTTTTGTTCTTGCTTTTTGTTTGTATTCTTAGCATATGGTCTTTAGATTTAGCAGTTAGCTACTGCCACATACAGTACTTTGTAAAACAGGCCCTATGTATTTTCTCCAAAAATGCTGCTTTTGCTACACTGGCTATGGATGTAGATAGAAGCGTGGTAAAAGCTTTAGATCTCTTCTTTATATTGCTAAGGTCCTGGTTTGGTAATTTGTTGCTATGCAACCGGTTCCACAGACAGCTCTCTAATGCACAGGGACCACAATTATGTTCCTGTAATAACACGCTTGAAGAATAGGGAAAAAAGCACAGATCTAAAACAATTTGTTTAGAATCAACTTCATTTGTTGTTACATTCTATCTTTACTGAATGCAACCGCCAATACTATCCATTCAGTACAAATATCTTACTACACAGTTATCCATAGGAGCACCTGTAGTGGATTGCTAAGATGTATATATAATTATAATTCCAGATTGTGTTTACATAGGAAGGGACCTTACAAATAATGTCACATAACTTCCTGAGAGTATGGAGGCCAAGGCAGAGCTGTTTCAGCTCTGTCTAGCATTCTCTGAAGCAATGGATTACTGCTATAGTGGTCTATTGCCTACTGATTGCAGTCAGAATTATATCACTATTAGGGTTGAGCGGACACCTAGATGTCCGTGTTCGACGGGTTCGGCCGAACTTTAAAAAAAAGTCCGGGTCCGTGTCCCGGACTTTTACCGAACTTTTCCCGGACACCGAACCCCATTGAAGTCAATGGGGACCCGAACTTTAAGGCACTAAAATGGCTCTAAAACACCAAAGGAAAGGGCTAGAGTGCTGCAAATGGCAGCAAAACGTAATTAAGAGCATGGCAAGTGCTCTGCAAACAAATGTGGATAGGGAAATAACTTAAAACAACAAAAAAAAACAGAAAAATAAAACAATGTTCTTCTTCATCTCTGAAGGACGAGGCCCATATGGAGTAGGAGGGAGGTTGAGGTGGTGGTGGATGTGGCGGTGACATAGGCGTGCGCACAGGGTGTGCTGGGTGTGCCTGGGCACACCCTAATCACCTAGGGCACATAGCATTGCCAGTGAGGAGATGGGAAAGATCTCCCTGGGACCTGCTCTGCTCTATTTCTCCTTGCCTACAGGTACATGGCCCCGATACATTACTCTCCCTGCTGGCAAACACATGCATGTGTATTTCAACTTTGGGGTGCACACCTTAATGCAATAGGCTGCGCACACCTATGGGCGGTGTAGGTGGAAGCGGCGGTGGAGGAGGACCAGGGCCGGATTAACAGCATCATGGGCTTGGTGCTGAGGATTTTGAAGGGCCTTAAGGGCCGTGCCTTGCCATGCACCCAGAGGAGGAAGGGTGCAGCCATGCATGCCTAATTCAACATGGGATGCTGTCTCTGAAGCCCATAAACACATCCATGCATCGCCAACTGTCCCTCCTTGTCCGGCCTTCACGCTGTGTGGGGAGGTTCTGAGGGTGCTGCCTGGGGAAGCGAGCATAGAAGCCAGACTTCTGTGTTTACAAGTGACAGAAGAGCGGTAACAGTGAATATGGCCAACCCGGGGCCTATATAAAAGGTAGGGGCCTGGAGCTGCAGCTCCAATAGCCCCTACATTAATCTGGCCCTGAGGAGGAGGACGAGGTAGCCAACACTGCTTCTTTTCAAAAATTTTAAATGAGGGTACACCCCAAAAGAGTGAGAAAGAGCAAAAATGGAACAATGGGTGGGTAAGGTCGGTATCCATTGCTATTCTGCATAAGGTACGGAAAAGTCCCGTGGGATCCATGCCTGGTTCATTTTAATGAACGTGAGCTTGTCCACATTGTCTCTGGACAGGCGGCTGCGCTTGTCTGTTATAACGCCCCCAGCCGTGCTAAATACCCGTTCAGATAATACACTGGCTGCAGGGCACGCCAGCACCTCCAAGGCGTAAAGGGCAAGCTCAGGCCATGTGCCCAATTTGGAGACCCAGAAGTTGAAGGGGGCAGACCCATCATTCACTACATGTAGGCGTGTGCACACATACTGCTCCACCATGTTGGTAAAATGCTGCCTCCTGCTAAGACGTTCCATCTGAGCTGCTGGTGCTGCTGTTTGTTGTGGCGTGCTGACAAAGCTTTTCCACATTTCGGCCATGCTAACCCTGCCTTCTGAGGTGCTGGCGGTGCCCTGGTTGCGTTGGCGACCTCCTCCTCCTCCTCCTCTGCCTTGTGCTTCCACTGTGGCCCCGCTGTCAGATGGGAATGCCAGCAGCATGGCGTCTACCAGCGTGCGCTTGTACTCGCGCATCTTGCGATCGCGCTCCAGTGAGTGAATTAAGGACGGTACGTTGTCCTTGTAACGGGGATCCAGCAGCGTGGCCACCCAGTAATCAGCACAAGTTAGAATGTGGGCAACTCGGCGGTCGTTGTGGAGACACTGCAGCATGTAATCGCTCATGTGTGCCAGGCTGCCCAGAGGCGACGAAAGGCTGTCCTCTGTGGGAGGTGTATCGTCCGTGTCCTCTGTATCCCCCCAGCCACGCACCAGTGATGGCCATGAGCTGGCCTGGGTGCCACCCTGCTGTGAACATGGTTCCATCTCCTCCTCCAGCTCCTCCTCCTCCTCATCCTCCTCATCCTCCAGAACTGTGCCCCTGCTGGACAATTGTGTCCCTGGCGTTTGTGTGTGCAGGAACCCACCCTCGGAGCCCCTTGCGAATGACTGCCCTGAAAGCCTTTGAAATGTTACCTCTTCATCCTCCTCCTCCTCCTCCTCATCCTGTGCCACATCCTCTTCCATCATCGCCCAAATTGTTTTTTCAAGGAGGCATAGAAGTGGGATAGTTAAGCTGAGAATGGCGTCATTGCCACTGGCCATGTTGGTGGAGTACCCAAAACAGCGCAACAAGGCACAATATATGCAAATGTCAAATATGCAAACTATGCCGCAATTTAATGTTTTTTACACCAAAAGGGTGTGTATTGAATAGCGGAATAGGATAAAAAACTGTGTATCTCACACGTACAAACACAGACTAGGCCCGATTAAATTTTTTCCTACCCTAAAGGGAGGATGAGGAAGAGGAGTATGGAACATGCAGCACCCTCAAATCTTCAGAAGTATGAGATGAACCCCAAAAACTTGGAAAGGTGGATCTCTCTCACACGTACCAACACAGACTATCCCCCAATTTAACTGATCCCCAAAGGTTTTTGATTAAATAGCGGAATAGAAAATATGATCCAAAAAAAGTGTATGTATATCACACGTACACAACCACACTAGGCCCCAATTACTATTGTTTGTACCCCTAAAAGGCTAGATGAGGAGTAGGGGGGGTATGGAACAGGCAGCACCCTCAAACCTTCAGAAGTATGAGATGAACCCCAACAACTTGGAAAGGTGGATCTCTCTCACACGTACCAACACAGACTATCCCCCAATTTAACTGATCCCCAAAGGTTTTTGATTAAATAGCGGAATAGAAAATATGATCCAAAAAAAGTGTATGTATATCACACGTACACAACCACACTAGGCCCCAATTACTATTGTTTGTACCCCTAAAAGGCTAGGAGTAGGGGGAGTATGGAACAGGCAGCACCCTCAAACCTTCAGAAGTATGAGATGAACCCCAACAACTTGGAAAGGTGGATCTCTCTCACACGTACCAACACAGACTATCCCCCAATTTAACTGATCCCCAAAGGTTTTTGATTAAATAGCGGAATAGAAAATATGATCCAAAAAAAGTGTATGTATATCACACGTACACAACCACACTAGGCCCCAATTACTATTGTTTGTACCCCTAAAAGGCTAGGAGTAGGGGGAGTATGGAACAGGCAGCACCCTCAAACCTTCAGAAGTATGAGATGAACCCCAACAACTTGGAAAGGTGGATCTCTCTCACACGTACCAACACAGACTATCCCCCAATTTAACTGATCCCCAAAGGTTTTTGATTAAATAGCGGAATAGAAAATATGATCCAAAAAAAGTGTATGTATATCACACGTACACAACCACACTAGGCCCCAATTACTATTGTTTGTACCCCTAAAAGGCTAGATGAGGAGTAGGGGGAGTATGGAACAGGCAGCACCCTCAAACCTTCAGAAGTATGAGATGAACCCCAACAACTTGGAAAGGTGGATCTCTCTCACACGTACCAACACAGACTATCCCCCAATTTAACTGATCCCCAAAGGTTTTTGATTAAATAGCGGAATAGAAAATATGATCCAAAAAAAGTGTATGTATATCACACGTACACAACCACACTAGGCCCCAATTACTATTGTTTGTACCCCTAAAAGGCTAGATGAGGAGTAGGGGGGGTATGGAACAGGCAGCACCCTCAAACCTTCAGAAGTATGAGATGAACCCCAACAACTTGGAAAGGTGGATCTCTCTCACACGTACCAACACAGACTATCCCCCAATTTAACTGATCCCCAAAGGTTTTTGATTAAATAGCGGAATAGAAAATATGATCCAAAAAAAGTGTATGTATATCACACGTACACAACCACACTAGGCCCCAATTACTATTGTTTGTACCCCTAAAAGGCTAGATGAGGAGTAGGGGGGGTATGGAACAGGCAGCACCCTCAAATCTTCAGAAGTATGAGATGAACCCCAAAAACTTGGAAAGGTGGATCTCTCTCACACGTACCAACACAGACTATCCCCCAATTTAACTGATCCCCAAAGGTTTTTGATTAAATAGCGGAATAGAAAATATGATCCAAAAAAAGTGTATGTATATCACACGTACACAACCACACTAGGCCCCAATTACTATTGTTTGTACCCCTAAAAGGCTAGATGAGGAGTAGGGGGGGTATGGAACAGGCAGCACCCTCAAACCTTCAGAAGTATGAGATGAACCCCAACAACTTGGAAAGGTGGATCTCTCTCACACGTACCAACACAGACTATCCCCCAATTTAACTGATCCCCAAAGGTTTTTGATTAAATAGCGGAATAGAAAATATGATCCAAAAAAAGTGTATGTATATCACACGTACACAACCACACTAGGCCCCAATTACTATTGTTTGTACCCCTAAAAGGCTAGATGAGGAGTAGGGGGGGTATGGAACAGGCAGCACCCTCAAACCTTCAGAAGTATGAGATGAACCCCAACAACTTGGAAAGGTGGATCTCTCTCACACGTACCAACACAGACTATCCCCCAATTTAACTGATCCCCAAAGGTTTTTGATTAAATAGCGGAATAGAAAATATGATCCAAAAAAAGTGTATGTATATCACACGTACACAACCACACTGGGCCCCAATTACTATTGTTTGTACCCCTAAAAGGCTAGATGAGGAGTAGGGGGAGTATGGAACAGGCAGCACCCTCAAACCTTCAGAAGTATGAGATGAACCCCAACAACTTGGAAAGGTGGATCTCTCTCACACGTACCAACACAGACTATCCCCCAATTTAACTGATCCCCAAAGGTTTTTGATTAAATAGCGGAATAGAAAATATGATCCAAAAAAAGTGTATGTATATCACACGTACACAACCACACTAGGCCCCAATTACTATTGTTTGTACCCCTAAAAGGCTAGATGAGGAGTAGGGGGGGTATGGAACAGGCAGCACCCTCAAACCTTCAGAAGTATGAGATGAACCCCAACAACTTGGAAAGGTGGATCTCTCTCACACGTACCAACACAGACTATCCCCCAATTTAACTGATCCCCAAAGGTTTTTGATTAAATAGCGGAATAGAAAATATGATCCAAAAAAAGTGTATGTATATCACACGTACACAACCACACTAGGCCCCAATTACTATTGTTTGTACCCCTAAAAGGCTAGGAGTAGGGGGAGTATGGAACAGGCAGCACCCTCAAACCTTCAGAAGTATGAGATGAACCCCAACAACTTGGAAAGGTGGATCTCTCTCACACGTACCAACACAGACTATCCCCCAATTTAACTGATCCCCAAAGGTTTTTGATTAAATAGCGGAATAGAAAATATGATCCAAAAAAAGTGTATGTATATCACACGTACACAACCACACTAGGCCCCAATTACTATTGTTTGTACCCCTAAAAGGCTAGATGAGGAGTAGGGGGGGTATGGAACAGGCAGCACCCTCAAATCTTCAGAAGTATGAGATGAACCCCAAAAACTTGGAAAGGTGGATCTCTCTCACACGTACCAACACAGACTATCCCCCAATTTAACTGATCCCCAAAGGTTTTTGATTAAATAGCGGAATAGAAAATATGATCCAAAAAAAGTGTATGTATATCACACGTACACAACCACACTAGGCCCCAATTACTATTGTTTGTACCCCTAAAAGGCTAGATGAGGAGTAGGGGGGGTATGGAACAGGCAGCACCCTCAAACCTTCAGAAGTATGAGATGAACCCCAACAACTTGGAAAGGTGGATCTCTCTCACACGTACCAACACAGACTATCCCCCAATTTAACTGATCCCCAAAGGTTTTTGATTAAATAGCGGAATAGAAAATATGATCCAAAAAAAGTGTATGTATATCACACGTACACAACCACACTAGGCCCCAATTACTATTGTTTGTACCCCTAAAAGGCTAGGAGTAGGGGGAGTATGGAACAGGCAGCACCCTCAAACCTTCAGAAGTATGAGATGAACCCCAACAACTTGGAAAGGTGGATCTCTCTCACACGTACCAACACAGACTATCCCCCAATTTAACTGATCCCCAAAGGTTTTTGATTAAATAGCGGAATAGAAAATATGATCCAAAAAAAGTGTATGTATATCACACGTACACAACCACACTAGGCCCCAATTACTATTGTTTGTACCCCTAAAAGGCTAGATGAGGAGTAGGGGGAGTATGGAACAGGCAGCACCCTCAAATCTTCAGAAGTATGAGATTGTGTTCACTGTACCCCACAAAGATTGAGTTCACTGCACCCCACAATGATTGTGTTCACTGCACCCCACAAAGATTGTGTTCACTGCACCTCACAAAGATTGTGTTCACTGTACCCCCCAAAGATTGTGTTCACTGCACCCCACAAAGATTCTGTTCACTGTACCCCACAAAGATTGTGTTCACTGCACCCTAAAAGGATGTTGTTCACTGCACCCCACAAAGATTGTGTTCACTGCACCCTAAAAGGATGTTGTTCACTGCACCCCAAAAAGATTGTGTTCACTGTACCCCCCCAAAGATTGTGTTCACTGCACCCCACAAAGATTGTGTTCACTGCACCCCAAAAAGATTGTGTTCACTGTACCCCCCAAAGATTGTGTTCACTGCACCCCAAAAAGATTGTGTTCACTGTACCCCCCAAAGATTGTGTTCACTGCACCCCACAAAGATTCTGTTCACTGTACCCCACAAAGATTGTGTTCACTGCACCCCAAAAAGATTGTGTTCACTGTACCCCCCCAAAGATTGTGTTCACTGCACCCCACAAAGATTCTGTTCACTGCACCCCACAAAGGATTTTGTTCACTGCACCCCAAAAAGATTGTGTTCACTGCACCCCAAAAAGGATTTTGATCACTGCACCCCAAAAAGGATGTTGTTCACTGCACCCCAAAAATGATTTTGTTCACTCCACCCCAAAAAGATTGTGTTCACTGCACCCCACAAAGATTGTGTTCACTGCACCCCAAAAAGATTGTGTTCACTGTACCCCCCAAAGATTGTGTTCACTGCACCCCACAAAGATTCTGTTCACTGTACCCCACAAAGATTGTGTTCACTGCACCCCAAAAAGATTGTGTTCACTGCACCCCAAAAAGGATGTTGTTCACTGCACCCCAAAAAGGATGTTGTTCACTCCACCCCAAAAAGATTGTGTTCACTGCACCCCACAAAGATTGTTTTCACTGCACCCCAAAAAGATTGTGTTCACTGCACCCCAAAAATGATTTTGTTCACTGCACCCCAAAAAGGATTTTGTTCACTGCACCCCAAAAAGGATGTTGTTCACTCCACCCCAAAAAGATTGTGTTCACTGCACCCCAAAAAGATTGTGTTCACTGCACCCCACAAAGGATTTTGTTCACTGCACCCCAAAAAGATTGTGTTCACTGCACCCCAAAAAGGATGTTGTTCACTGCACCCCAAAAAGGATTTTGTTCACTGCACCCCAAAAAGATTGTGTTCACTGCACCCCACAAAGGATTTTGTTCACTGCACCCCACAAAGATTGTGTTCACTGCACACCAAAAAGGATTGTGTTCACTGCACCCCAAAAAGATTTTGTTCACTGCACCCCAAAAAGATTGTGTTCACTGCAGCCCAAAAAGATTGTGTTCACTGCAGCCCAAAAAGATTGTGTTCACTGCAGCCCAAAAAGATTGTGTTCACTGCAGCTCACACACAGAAAAATGGATGTGGATCACTGACACCTGCCTATCTCCAATCCCACACCACACAGCAATATCGATTGTAGTTTGTAGAACACAGTTTCCCTAAAATTCAGCAGACTCTGTCCCTAACAGGATTGAGAAGAGATCGTAGATCAGGATTGAGTGCAAATTCACCCCACCCCCCACACAGCAATATCGATTGTAGTTTGTAGAAGACACTGACCCTATAATTCAGCAGACTCTATCCCTAAAATGCCTACAACTCGCCCTGCCTAAACACTCCGACCTGTCCCTCAATTCTATCCGGACACAAATGGTTTTTTCCTGCCTATCTTTCCCTAATCAGCAGCCAGCACATTGATGTGTGCTCTGTCCCTTAGCTAAGCAGCAGAATGACGCTGCTGCGGCGGCTGCCTCGAACTTATAAAGACTTGGTCACATGCTTCAGACGGCCAATCACAGCTACTAAGACATTTGCAGGCATGGCTGGGATGGCTTAAGGCACACCAGTTAAACGATTGTTGATTGGCTGTTGAAAGCCCGCCATGAAAAGAGCGCCAAAGCATGCAAAACCCGGAAATAAAACGACCGAACACGGATTTTTACCCGAACATACAGTAAAGTGTCCGTGTCCGTGTTCGGGTAAAAAAAATCCAATTATTCGGTACGAACACGAATAATACAGTCCGTGTTCGCTCAACACTAATCACTATTAGAAGTGCTTTATTGCTACACAGTGGGGGGATATGGGTGTCTGGATTTGGTCCCCATTGATCGGATCAAGACCCCCAAGATAAAAAAAAAAAAAATGTGCAAGAATCAAATGATCATGTAAGTGAATGCAATGCTACCTAAATTTGTGGCAATCACGAGCCTGTGAAAAAGTCACTGATAATTTTCTCCCTCCCCTTAATTAAAATAAAAACCCCTTCATTCCTGTTCCAGAGGAGTGCTAATGCACTTCATCCCGGTGGACTAGCTACTGCAGACAGAAAATACATCTCCAAAGTAAGAGATGGTAATTAGGAATTATGGGGATGCTTTTAATGTGGCAACAAATACCCATGTGCTTCAGAAAATAAGCAATTGTCCACAACGGATGTCAGTATTAACCACTTAAGGACCGCCCGCTGCAGTTATACTGGCTCTCCTGCACAAGCCGCCATAGATATACGTTGGTCGGCGCGCTCCCACTCCCACTCGGCAGCGGGGACTCTGATGCATGGGGCAGGCGGCTCTGATTGCTGCCTGACACTCACGATCATTCCCCGCTGAGAGAGGAAACACAGCTGACCGTTCTTCTCTCTGGAATGATCACAGAGCGTCGGGGATCCTTCTATATAGGAACACAGGTCTCTGTGATCATTTCACAAGCCACTCCCCCCCACAGTTAGAATAACTCCCCTAGGCTCACATTTAACCTCTTGATCACCCACGGTGTTAACCCCTTCCCCGCCAGTGTCATTATTACAGTAACAGTGCATATTTTTAGCACTGATTACTATAGTAATGTCACTAGCCCCCCCAAAAGTGTCAAAAATGTCAGCTAGGGGTCCGATCTGTCCGCCGCAATAAAAATGACATAAATCTTTTGGAAAAAAAAAATTACATAAATACTTTCTCGTAGTTAGTAGACGTGATAACTTTTGTGCAAACCAATCAAAATAAGCTTATTGCGATTTTGTTTACCAAAAATATGTAGCAGAAAACAAATTGGCCTAAAATGACAAAAAAAAATTGAATTTTACATTTTTTTGGGGAATGTTATATAGCAGAAAGTGAGAAATATTGTTTTTTCTTTTTTTTTCAGAATTGTCGCTCCTTTTTTGTTTATAGCGCAAAAAAAATACAAATCGCAGAGGTGATCAAATACCACCAAAAGAAAGCTCTATTTGTGGGGAAAAAAAGGACATCGATTTTATTTAGGTACAGCATTGCACAACTGCGCAATTGTCCATTAAAGTAATGCAGTGCCGAATCACAAAAAATGGCCTGGTCATTAAAGGGGCAAATCCTTCCGGTCCAGAAGTGGTTAAATAACCAACAAGATTTGCCACATGTTCTTACCTAATTCACTCATCCCTAGCACCTTTGTTAGAATTTTTTAGGTGATGACAAATGTTAAAAATAGAAAAGAAAAAATTGGTGTAAAATTTAATGTAGAAATAAATGTAATAAAACCGACCACCAATAAACTGTAAATGAAAGCAATGTTGTTTTCCTCATTGCTGAAGGTAAGCAAACTGAACAGCGGTAACATCACTTACTGATAAGACTTTATCCAGTCACAGGCAGTAATCAGCATGTCTTCACTCGGGAACTACTCTAACTATGTCTACTACTAAGCCTATTGGCGTGAAACATCTCATTTAACCTCCCTGGCGGTAACCCCGAGCGTGACTCGGGGTGGATTTTTCAGTGCAGGATCGGTATCCCCGAGTCACGCTCGGGGTAGATGTGCAGAGAGCGCTGCAGTGTCTCTTACCTTCTCCTGGCGATCCAGCGATGATCTCTCATTGCTGTGACCGCCAGCCGAGATCCCCGCCGCTCTCCGTCGGTCTGATGACTTCCTAGTTCCGTTCCCTGCAGCAGCAATGCTGCTTGGGAGTGGAACTAGGAAAGGGAAATTAAAAAAAAACAAAAAAAAACGTTGCACAAAACACAAACACATAACACTTTTTTTATTATATATATTATATGC